>NC_046156.1:185896567-185946173 GCF_011064425.1 Rattus rattus
TTTCTTTAAGTGTTATTCAAACATTAGAGGGCGGAGGGAAGGAACTGGGTGGGTGAAGCGATAGGGAGGGAAGCAGGCAGGAAGATAAGGTATAGGGAGAGCAGGGGAGAGAGAATGGAGGTTGACTGTGGGCAGGGGCCATCTCTAGGACATGCCAGAGACCAGGCATGGGGGCAGGCCCCAGGAAGTCTATGGCGGTGACTCTAGCTGAGACTCCTAGCAGTGGGGGAGATGGAGCCTGAAGTGGCCACCTCCTGTAGTCAGGCAGGAATCCCAGTAGAGAGCTAAGAATAGCAACCCATCCACAAGATCTTCGACCTAAAATGTATCCTGCCTATAAGATGTGCAGGGTCTAAGATGAATCAGAGATGAATGGCCAACCAATGACTGGCTCAAATTGAGACCCATCCTATGGGCAAGAACCAATTCCTAACACTATTAATGATACTCTATTATACTTGTAGACAGGATCCTAGTGTAATTGTCCTCTGAGAGGCTCTAGATGATGGAAACAGATGCAGAGGCTCACAGCCAAACATTAGATAGGTCTCAGGAAATCTTGTGGAAGAGTTGGGGAAAGGATTGCATTACCCAAGGAGCTTCGGGACTATACAGGATGACCAACAGAGTCAACTAACCTGGACCTGTAGGGGCTCCCAGAGACTGATCCACCAACCAAAGAGCAAGCATGGGTTGGACCTAGGTCCTCCTCACCTATATAGCAGATGTGCAGCCTGGTCTTCATGTGGACCCCCAACAATTGGGTCCCCTGAATCTATGGCCTCCCTGCCTATGGATCCCATTCCCCTAACTGGGCCACCTCAGTGGAAGACTATGCATCTAGTCCTTCAGTGACTCGATAAGCCATCGTGGGATGATATCCATTTGGGGGTAGGGAGATCTCCCCCTTCTCAGAATTGAAAGGGAGAGGGGAGTGCTGGGGAGGAGATGTATTCAGGAAAGATTAGGATGAGAGGGGAGATGGTAATGTGAAATAAAGTGAATAGATGAATAAATTAATGAAAGAAAGACACTCTAGATCTGGGCAGAAGGTTGAAAATCTGGGAAAGAAATCTTGCAGAGATTTCTTAAAAGGCAAAAGAGAGACCAGCATTCTAGTGGGCCTAGAAAAGCAAGCCACAGATTGTTGCGGGGGTCAGGATACTTTTGAAAAGGAGAAGGTGGAGAACCAGACTCAGCGTACTGCCAATTCCTCCCTTAAGATATCTGTTACATTTGGGTGCTATATGGGTACATTGCTAAGAACATCTCAACATTCCAAAAATATGAGATGGAATATATTTTTCAGCAGGCCTTTGACTGAGGAGAAAGAACCTGAGGTATGACAGACGTACTAGCAGAAGGTACCTGGTCAGCATGGTAGATTCCCATGTGGTACTCATTCTCAGGTGTAGGTGCGTGCCAGGGATGATCAGACACTTTCTAAAGCTGCCACTCAACACTGACACAGCCTAATGCATGATAACATGTGGCCCAAACTGTCATCTAATGTGTATGTTTGTGTGCTTCTCTGGAAGAAGATAACATTATACATCTTCATAGTTTTAATTCTTAAAGGTTTTATGTTTTATCATTACTGTGCATGCATGTAACACAGCATTTGTTGGAGGTTAGAGGACAACTTTTGGGAGTCATGTCTTTCTATCCACCACATATTCCAGGGATTAAACTTAGGTCATTAGACTTGCACAGAGGGTACCTTTACTTGCTGAGCCGTCTATTTAAAAATAAAATTAATTAAATTAAATTAAATTTTACTCTTTTCCCCTCTCACTCAGCCCTTTGTTCCCCATCCCATATCTCCTTCCCATCCCCTGTCTCCACAAGGATGCTCCTACCCTTCCATCGTGCACCAGACCTCTCAACTCCCTGGGGCCTCCAGTCTCTTGAGGGTTAGGTGCATCTTCTCTGACTGAACCCAGACCTGGCAGTCCTCTGCTGTATATATGTTGGGAGCCTCATATCAGCTGGTGTATGCTGCCTGGTTGGTGGTCCAGTATCTGGGAGATCCTGGGGTCCAGGTTAGTTGAGACTGCTGGTCCTCCTACAGGGTTGCCCTCCTCCTCAGCTTCTTCCAACTTTCCTTTAATTCAACCACAGGGCTAGCAGCTTCTGTCCATTGGTTGGGTGTAAATATCTGCATCTGATTCTTTCAGCTGCTTGTTGGGTCTTTCAGAGGGCAGTCATGATAGGTCCCTTTCTGTGAGTGCTCCATAGCCTCAGTAATAGTGTCAGGCCTTGGGGCCTTTCATTGAGCTGGATCCCATTTTTGGGCCTGTTGCAAGACCTCCTTTTCCTCAGGCTCCTCTCCATTTCTGTCCCTGCAGTTCTTTCAGAGAGAAACAATTATGGGTCAGAATTTTGACTATGGGCTGACAACTCCATCCCTCACTTGATGCCTTGTCTTTCTGCTGGAGGTGGGCTCTACGAGTTCCCTCTCCCCACTGTAGGGCATTTCATCTAAGGTCCCTCCCTTTCAGTCCTGAGAGTCTCTTACTTCCCAGGTCTCTAGTACATTCTGGAGGGTCCCCCCACCTCCTACCTCCAGAGATTGCCTGTTTCCATTCTTTCTGCTAGCCCTCAGGGCTTCAGTTTTTTCCCCCAACTCAATACCAGATCATGTTTCCCTCTCCCCGCACCCTGTTTCCTTTCCCACCCAGGTCCCTCACCCCACCTCCTACCTTTTGTGATTGCTTTCTTCTTCCTCCCAAGAAGGATTGAGGCATCCTTACATGGGCCCTTCAGCTTGTTGAACTTTTTGAGTTCTGTGGACTGTAAAATACTGTAAAAGTATTCTGTACTTTTTTTTTGTGGCTATTATCCATTTATTAGTGAGTACATACCATGTATGTCCTTTTGGGTCTGAGTTACCTCACTCAGGATGATATTTTTTAACTCTATCCATTTGTTTGCAAAACTCAGGATGTCCTCATTCTTAATAGCTGAGTAGTATTCCATTGTGTGAATTAACTACAATTTCTGTATCCATTCTTCTGTTCTGGGATATGTGGGTTGTTTCCAGCTTCTGGCTACCACAAATAAGGTTGCTGTGAACATAGTGGCACATATGCTCCTGTGGCCTGGTGGGGGCATCTTTTGGGTTTATTCCTAAGAGTGGTATTGCTAGGTCTTCAGGTACATCTATTTCCAATTTTCTGAAGAACCTCCAGATTGATTTCCAGAGTGGTTGTACCAGTTCGTGATCCCGCCAGCAATGGAAGAGTATTCCTCTTTCTCCATATCCTTGCCAACATGTGCTATCATCTGAGATTTTGATCTTAGCTATTCTGATTGGTGTGAGGTAGAATCTCAGGGTTGTTTTGATTTGCATTTCTCTAATCACTAAGAACTTTGAACATTTCTTTAGATGCTTCTCAGCCATTCAAGATTTCTCTGTTGTGAATCCTCTGTTTAGTTCTATACCTCATTTTTTGATTGGGTTGTTTGGTTTTTGTAGTCGTTAGCTTCTTGAGTTCTTTATATATTTTGGATATTAGCTGTCCACTGGATGTGGAGTTAGTGAATATTTTTCCCAATCTGTATGTTGCTGATTTGTCTTATTGACTAAGTCTTTTGTCTTACAGAAGCTTTCAGTTTCATGAGGTCTCATTTATTAATTATTGATCTTAGAGCATGAGCCATTGGAGTTCTGTTTAGGAAAATTTCCCCTGTGCCAATGAGTTCAAGGCTCTTTCCCATTTTCTCTTCTGGTAGATTCAGTGTATCTAGTTTTATGTTGAGGTCCTTAATCCACTTGGACTTGAGCTTTGTACAAGGTGACAAATATGGATCTATTTTCATTTTTCTACAAACAGACAGCCAGTTAGACCAACACTGTTTATTGAAGATGCTTTCTTTTTTCCATTGTATATTTTTGACTTCTTTGTCAAAGATCAAGTGTGTGTACATGTGTGGTCTTTAATTACATTCCATTGAGCCATCTTAATGGGCCAATCTGTACATTCTAAGATATACAACATTCAGTAAACGTTTTTAGATATCCTATAAGTCATGAACATTTGTCCTGAAGGAGAGAGGTAAGGGACAGAGCTGAAGACAGTCTTTCTGAACTTGGCTAGACAAAGGCTTTGCCATAGCTTCAATTACATTATTCATGTGAGTAAGCTAGTGTTACATTTTGCCATTTTAATATTAAATTTCATACAGTTTTTTTCATGTGTTTCTATATTTAAACAGACAACGCTTTCTTAAAATTTGTCATTTTTAGGGGTTCCTATGCGTTTACTATACCTAATATTTTTGAGGTTACAAATGCTAGTTAAAAACTTGTGAAAAGATGGTATTACATTCACTACATTCATTCAAGGATGAATGAGTCCAATCCATTTTCAAATGTAGTGTCTGCAACTCTGTAGATCTTGAAGGCTTTGCTGACCTTTTCATCTTGATGACACATTTATTTCCTTGCTTTGTTTTGCTGCTTGCTGTAGTGGTCCTCCTCTAGGATTTGAAGGTCTATAGTCAAACTGCGTTATTGACTCTTGGCATCTCATCACAACGTGCATCATGATCATCTCATGCTCTTTTGAGCTTGTCACTTCTTTTAAAGGTCTTCATTTTTGATGGTGCATCACTGAACACGAGCTGACCCTTTTCCTCCAAGTTATTTGGAAGGAAGACATTTAGAGTAATTGGTAGTATATGCTAACTACTAATTGCCATTTTCTTCATGACATAAATGAATTATTCTTGCAGTTATGTGAGCATTAATTGCTGCCTTGGTTAAATCCTAATAATTAGGATCTAGTCAATGATGGTGGTTACGGACAGTGAGAATGCCAGACCTTGGAGGGTGATTGGAGGGACAGCTTTGGATTGGTTCTCAGAAGGAGTGCAGATCCTGAAATTCATATAAAGGCTTGACTCTAGGATGCCTCTTCAGTGGTGTGTTTCCTGATGCTATGTTTATGGTTTATGTATAGATACTAGGCAGAATATGAAGAGAAGAATGGAAAGGAAGAGGAGGAGGAGAGGGAGAAGGGAGGAAGAAGAAGAGGAGAAATGGCAGAGAGGGGAGGAGAAATGGAGGAAGGAGAGAAGAGGAGAGTAAGTAATGAAGGGGAAGAAGGATAAGACAACAGGCTAGGAATGGACTTCCACGCTTCCTTTAGCGCTTTCTACTTCTGAAGGGTCATGGACTCGGAGGCAGCCCTTCATTTCTCTGCCATGTCTCCTTTTCCTTGTTTTAGCTTTTTTTTTCTAGAGACAACCAAGAGTTGAAAGCAATATAGCTACATCTTCTATCTTTCTGAATGTTCTACTGAGTGAAACAGAAATATTACAGGAATATTAGATGCAATATGGTTCCCTTACTATAATTCTCAAGGCTTTTGAATCTTGGCAAAACACAATCTAAAATACATTTCAAAGATGAACAATGATGCTGTAGAAACTTGACTATTATTTGGGTGCAGACTTTTTTCCTTGTTCAGGAAAAAAAAACTGTGCAGACATTTTAAAGTAAGTGTTCATTTGAAGTGAACTGAAGGAAATGACTAGTTTTATTCATCCATCCATCCATCCATCCATCCATCCATCCATCCATCCATCCACTTCACATCCTGATTGCTGCCCCCTACTCCTCCCTCATTCAGTTTCCTCCTTCATCTTCCTTTGCCTTCTCCTCTGAGAGGGTGGCAGTCTTTGGGTATTCACCCACCCTGGCACATCAAGTTTCTATAGGGCTAGGCACATCCTCTCCCATTGAGGCAAGACAAGGCAGCCCAGTTAGGGAAGTGTATTTCACAGACAGGCAACAGCCTTAGAAATAGCCCTTGCTCCTGTTATTAGGAGATCTACATGAAGATGAAGCTGCACATCTGCTACATATGTGCAGGGAGCCTAGGTTCATCCTTTGGTCGGTGTTGTAGTCTTTGAGACCCCTCATGGATCCATATTAGTTGATCTTCTGTTGGTTTTCCTGTGGAGTTCCTATCCCCTTCTGGGTCACAATCCTTCCTGCAACTTTTTCATAAGAGTTCCTATGCTCCATTCAGGGATTTGCTGTGGGATTCTGCATCTGTTTTAGTTAGCTGCTGGGGGAGGGGGCTCTCAGAGGACAACCATGCTGGGCTGATGTCTTCAAATATAATAGAGTATCATTCATGGTGTCAGGGATTGATGCTTGCCCATGGGATGGGTTTCAAGTTGGACCAGTTATTGGTTTGCCATTCCCCCAGTCTCTGTTCAATCCCCCACACCTGAATTTCTTGTAGACAGGACACATTTTGGGTCAAAACTTTTGTGAGTGAGTTGGTGTCCCTATCACTCCAATGGGGTTCTTGCCTGCTACAGGAGGTGGCTTCTTCAGGTTCCATATTCCCACTGCTGTGAGTCTCAGTTAAGGTCACCACCAGTGATTCCAGGGACCCTCTTCCCTCTCAGGTCTCTGGCACATTCTCGAGATGCATCCCACCATCCCACTCCCACGAGTTGCAGATTTCCATTCATTCTCCTGGCCCTCCCTCCCTATACCTGATCTTGAACCCCCTCCTTCCCCTTCCCATTCCCTCTCCTACCCAGTTTTCCCTTTCCATTTGCCTCCTATGACTATTTTACCCCTTATAAGTGATATTCAAGCATCCTTGCTTGGGCCTTCCTTCTTGCTTAGCTCCTTTGGGTCTTTGGAGTGTAATGTGGGTATTCTGTGCTCATGGCTAATATATACTTATAAGTGAGCACATATCATGCATGTCCTTTTGGATCTGGGTTACCTCACTCAGGATTTATTCTCAAAATAATTAGTCTTATTCCAAGTGTTTTGGGATGGGTTGATGATATAAATTATTTTGTGTAGTTGAATTGGTTGTAATTCGGTGAGTTCTGCTAATAGGAAGGAAATTTTTTATTTAAGTTTGGTTTTAGATCATGCTTCCCATAAACTGTTTAGATATAATGACATGGTACATGACAAACAGGTGTATTTTATAGGTATATCTTGATTGTTTTATTTGCTTTCTGATTGTAGAATGGGGGTGTCTTAGGATTTCCTTGTTGTGAAGAGACACCATGACCAAGGCAACTCATAAAGAAAACATTTAACTGGGGCTGGCTTACAGTTTCAGAGGTTCAGTCCATTATCATCATGACAGGAAGCATGGCAGCATGTTTGCAGATGTGATGTTAGAGACACTGAGACTTCTATATCTTGATTCACAGGCAGCAGAAAGAGACTGGGTAGAACCTGAGCACAGGAGACTTTAAAGCTTACCTACACAGTGACACACTTCCTTCAGTAAGACCACACACCTCCTAATAGGGCCACTGTCTATGGCCAAACATTCAAACACATGACTCCATGGAGACCAAACCTACTCAAACCACCACAGGTGTTGTGAGTAAAAGGTTTAGCGAAGTGTTGGTGTCACCTCTTCCTGTTCTGATGAAGGTCTCTTGGAGGGAGGTTTGGTCAGAATAGAATGACACTGAATTTGACAGAAGGCAGGTGGAGCACTTGTGTGTATGTCCCTTTGTGTGTGGGGTTAGAGAGAAAATAAAATCATGACTTTGCAATGTTGCATCGTGGTGGCGGGGAGAATTTATCTTAATAGTCATTACAGCAAGCTGAGCCTGAGGTAGGAACCAGAAGCCACAGTGCAGAGCTTCAGTTCCAGAGAATGAAAGAAGGGCAGATCATGAACTCTACAACCCAGAAAAAGTACCCAGGAGTAGGAAAACACAGGTTGCTATAGACTAGAAGTACATTTGGGCATTTCCTTGGTAGTGGATACAAAGTAGAAAAGATCATTGACGAATGTAAAGACTCCCAGAAACCCAGGAGTAGTATAAATACCTGTATGCCACCACAGAGACTCTCCAGCATAGTTTACGTTTTCCTTTATTGGGGTTTTCAGAGATCGTGCCATGTAGTTGGGGGTATAGTGAGAGTACATGACACCTGAAACTCTGTCACTCAAAGATGCTCTGAGAATCAGGGAGATGTTCTCAACCTATTATGTTCCAAGCATAGTTTGGGGTATGGTCCTCATAACATCCTTGACTATCAGTTCATTTACATCAGGATTGGCACACAAGACCAACAGTGGAAAATTTGCTTGATTTTTCCTTATAATTCTGGAGGAGGAGTTACCTTGACTGAACTGGGCTTATGTTCTCTTAAGTAGATAGTAGTTGAACAGGAAGCTACTTTGGACTTGAAGTTCTGTAATTCAAAGTGACTTCTCAACTGTCCTGTCATCCAGGTATTATCTGAACAGCACTTGGAGATTAGAATAAATATTATGCGTAAAGAGTGTTAGCAAGCTTTTCTGAAACTTCATGAAATTAATGAGTATATTTCATGGGTAGTTAGATGTTTGAAGTCTTGCAAAGTGTCTCTATACTTCTGGAAAATTGCTCAGCTCATTTACTGATTGTACAAGGGTGCTTAAGCATTAATCCCCCAAGTCATTTGTATGGCAAACAGGCAATCTTTAGTGACTCCACTTATTCCATTAATCAAGATGTTCTGATAAATGTGGAATACACATCCAATTACTCACCCTGAAACTGGTAGTTAATCTTAGAAGATTATGTATATGACAATGTTTGTATGAAAAGAGGAATCGAATATAAAATATACCCTTTGTTTAAAGACGATGAAAACAAGCTCAGGGAACTGTAGAGCTAGAGACATACTTAGGAGATGAAGGCTTTGGAGCTAAGATCAGTGACCTTGGCACAGAGCAGCAGCCCGTCTGAGCTTTATTTATTGTGTGTTCTCTGAAGATACCATTGTATCAGGCAAGATGAATGCACTAGAATCTCATATCAGTTCTGGGTCCTCTCTTCAAGACAGAGCATTTTCTTATTGGAACAATATGATTATCATTGTCACATGAGGAATATTTGGCAGAGATATAGAGATTGGGGATTTCCAGTGAATTTGCATAATAAAATTGTCATTGAATCATAGTTCAACCAAGGGAGAAATATGAGCCTAATTTGATTTGACATTTATATACTAAAGTTTTCTGAAATATGCCTCCTCCATGTTACTAACTGTTTTCACACAGAGGCAGCCTGGTCTGACCTTTCCTCTGACACAGAGACAGAGTTGAGGAGATAGAAAATAGGAGATAAAAGTCCCCATGTAAGCTAAAATGTGTGTACACTTAAGTAATTCTGAGATATTCTTTTCTCTGGATTGTCAGGACATCTTTCTATCATTGGACATTCCATGTCTGTCATTGAACAATACGTGACTTTCTTCTTTTGGGTGATCCAGTCAAAACCAAGAGTTCTGTTCTGCTTCATTAGGGTGGTCATGCTGGCTCCTGCAGCTGTTTCAATGGTTAGTCTCAGCCTACACATAGTTTCTTTCCATAGCCACTGAGGGCTGAGAGAGCTCTGTCACTGTGAAACTCCTGCCATGGTTTGACTGTGTCCCCTCTACAATTCATGTCTCAGAATTTAATGAATAATAAGACAATCTTAAGAGGCATTTTTTTTGTTTTAGTTTTTTTGTTTGATTTTTGGTTTTGTTTGTTTATTTTGAGACAGGGTTTCTCCTTGTGACCTTGGCTGTCATAGAACTCACTCTGTAAACAAGGTTTGCATCAAACTCACAAGGATTCACCTCTCAAGCACTGTGATCACAGTCCTGCACAACCATGGCCTAGTTTAAGAGGCATCTTAAGGGATCTTTAAGAGGCGATCAGAGTTTGAGGATTCCTTCCATGTGAATGGGATTAAGGCTTTTAACAGTGTTGACAACTAAGCCTAGGTATTTGATTTCAGACTTGCCAGAGTTCAGAACTATGAGACATAATTTCCTGTTCTTTTGGAAAGAATGCAATTACCTACTGTAGCCTGACTTTGAACTTGCAACCCTCTTGCTCCCACTGAGTGCTGGAATTATAATCATGCTACATCATGGGTAGTACATATACAGCTGGGGGTAAACCTAGTGCTTTGTGTGTGCTATCCATTACTCTACCTACTGAGCTACACTCCTAGCCTTCAATCTTCCTGATTAGCTGCTAAATCTGTGGAATTTTGTTATAGCAGCACAGAGAGTTTCACTTGTATTCTAGGTGTCTCAACAAGATTAGATTTAAAAAGCCTTTACGTCTGTCTTATAAGTATTGGTGGTTTGTTTCTCTTGTGTTTTCTCACTTTGACCTATCACAGGGAATATTTCAGCACAGTTACATGTTCATTACAGTTATTAATTTAATTGATTGCTTTGAAGAAGTTGATATCCTTCCATGGCTAATTAATTGCTTAAACTATTATAATTGAGTTTCCTGATCTAAAATCCAAATAGAAGTCATAATTCTGTTCATTGTTGAGCTGAATCACAGTTTTGGAACATTCATTATTTATCTGGAAGGGTGGTAGACTGACTTACGAAATGTATTGGGTTTAATAATCCCTTATCTCCAATAACTCATTGTCAAGGCTGCTTTTAATATATTTTTCTAGATGAATTAAATATATTTTATTTATACTTAATATATTCTTAAAAGATAATAAAATTAAATTAAGACTCCTCAGTGTTAGATTTAGATTTTGATTCTCTTCCCGTGGAATGTGGATCTTGCCATTGTGCTCCAGCAGCCAAGTAAAAAGTTATTTAGAGCACCAACTTTCCTTGCATTTGGGGGTGAAACATCAGGACATAAGATTAAAACCTACAGGTCCAGAGAGACACCACTTTACAGTGGTATAATATACCTAGCTAGAGACTTACAGGGGGAAATTGCTTAAGTCCCAAGGCTGATACAAGAAAAGAGAGATTAATTGGCATATTGTTAGCTCATCCTGGTGTGGCAACTAAGAATTAAAACCTGTAATGTGGCAGGCAATCATAGAGAAACAGGAAAATATACCCTCATGGGTGTCAGCAGTTGTGGGTAGAGAGTGAAGAAGAACATCCAAAACAAACAAAAGCTCTCTTGAATAGAACTAGAAAAGACATACTGTCACAAGGAAACACAGACAAGAGTTATATCTCACTTGAATGTTTGTAGACTAAGTACACCAATTAAAAAACACTTTGTCACAGTGGATAGCACTGTTCTTGCAGAAGACAAGAGTTAATTCCTGGAGCCCATGTCAGGTGGCTCACAAACACTTGTAACCTTAGCTCCAGAGTATCTTACAGCGTCCGTGGGTACCCGCATTCATATGCACAGGATGTTACCCTCCCTTCATATACCTACACATAAATAAAATAAAAA
Organism: Rattus rattus; assembly: GCF_011064425.1. Lineage (NCBI taxonomy): Eukaryota > Metazoa > Chordata > Mammalia > Rodentia > Muridae > Rattus > Rattus rattus. Next base: position 185,907,793 of record NC_046156.1, read on the forward strand.
CAATTTAAAGAACAAATGAATATATATTATTTTGATAATCTAGTTCAAATATGAAGGCAATTAAAAGTAAATGGTGAAGAAAAGTTTACTATGACATCAGCAGAGAGAGGTAGGTAGGAATGGCTGTGATAAGACAGAACAGACCTGAAATAAGGACAGTTACCAGGATAAATATCAGAATGCATAATAGTCAACATGTCTGGGACAAAAAATTAGGTATCAAACTATGTGAGTCAAAGACTAGAAGCAGTCACATATATAGGGCAGTTGGTGACTAAAATTTCCATCTACTAGAAATAGATCCAGCAGGGAGAGTCATTAAAGGAAAAGGCAAACTAAAAATACACCACCATGAACAAACTTGAATGTTTATTTGTTAAGATCATTTTTCTGGTTATATGTCTCCTTTCTAGAGGAAAAGAAAAATGGGGTAGATGATAAAATCATTTCCAAGAAGAAAGGGAGAAAGAAGCTGCTGACATAGAAAAATGAACATGTTGTATAAAACATGTGGGATAAAATAGCAGAATCTTCTAGAGTAACCACTACCCTGAGGCTGACTAGAACACCTGCTTTGGAGAAAGAAGGGAAGAATGCTTCTGACTGACTGCTGAAGAACACTGGTCTAATCTAGTCTTCCTCTTTAGTGGTGACTGCCTGTTGAAACTCCACCCACTTTTATTCCAAGGTAATATATCACTCACTCATGTCTTTTTCATATTTTTAAATTGTGAACACCAATGTCTAGATTACTAAGACCATCATATATCATAGCTTTTAGATGTATTTAGTTTCTGAATATATTTTTTGATGCTTGAAGCATTTCACTGCCATTTAATTTCTGGCCCACCTTTTCTCTGGCTCTAAGGAATCTGACGTGTTTCTTACTGCTTTTCTATCCTGTGCTTGAAGAGTGCTGATTGGCCCCATTGCTGTCAACATCAGTTTGGTTGTTCATTGCTAACAAACCCAACCACCTATTGAACATCACACAGGTTTTCTTTGTTTTAAAAAGGTGTGATAGAATATGTTATTAGGAAATTATGATTTTATTTTAATAACAAAGTAAAAGAAAAGCAAAAAGAATTTCACTGACAGATTCTTAGTTACTTTAATGATTTTGAACTTGCTTTAAGTCATTTATTTCTTTGAACCCTGTAAGTTTGGGATTTTAATTTGAAATCTCTACAACATGATGTGTGCTGACTCACAGGTCTGCAGTCAAACAATTTCAAAAGTTTTTTAAAAAGGAAAATAAATACTCAAAAACCCATGTACTAACAGTCATCTCTGAACATAATGATCCAGTCATCTACAAAATTACTTATAAAGTAGAAATAGCATTTCAAACCTGTTCAACTATATGAAAGAATATAAAAATATTAATATTTTAGTTGGGTGCTCAAATTACAGAAAACATCCAATTTTCCTCTAAGTTATTGCTTGGACTATTACAGAACTTTAGGGTCAATCCAGATTATTTGTATAAGTTCGCCATCCTCAAAGACCTATGGGCAAAGCACATGAGGATACAAATACTCAACATCCCAATTGGTCAGTGGTTACTTAATGATAACCTGGATTAGAAGTCAAATAAGGACAGACCATAGCAACAGGAATGATGCAGCATTTTATCTCTAGTAAGTTTAATTGAATAATGAAGAGTTTCTGTATCTAGATAGGATCTCATCAAGGTAATACCAAAGTACCCAGGCTCTGGGGTACAATAAGGCAAAGATGTTTCAGGTGTATAGCATAGTGACAGAACAACGAACACTTTCAGCCAATATATTGCTTCTTCTAGTGGCAATGAAATTGTATCATATATGTATATAGCACTAAAAAATAAGGTGAAAAGCTAGATGAGTGTGTATATGGAACTGAGGATCCTCAGGCTGTTGTGAGGTAAGCCTGCCAGAGACCATCACACAAATTCTCTTAAAGCTGAAAAAAAGTATTGCTGGCCAGTAGGTGCCCAAATCAGGCAGCCTCTAGCCTTACATCTCTCTCTCTCTCTTTTTTTTATGAACAACCACAAAACATATCCTTGTTGTCATGTTTCACTCAGCAAGAAGCAGAAGTGCCGAAGCCCAACAAAACAAGGTTAGGCCTTTCCTGGAATGGTGGATTAAGTCTTTGATAGGCCTTTGATTTCATTTTGTCATTTATTGGGGCCTACATGCTGGGTTTTAATGTCAGAATGGTACCTCTACCCTCGCATTAGTTGTGTTAATGTGTGGGGGCTGGTTATAGGGCATCTGGGTACAGAATGTTCACTTATCCTACAATGAACATAGGTTTGATCTATATCCCCTCATTCCTAATGACTTCTTTACTAGCCTGCTATTGACAGTTGAAATGCTGTGTGTTAAGGTAATTCTCAGGGTAGCTAAGAGAAAATCTACGTGTAACTGGTTTACATACATTTTCCCATAGGGAAAGTAGGCAGTAGGCCATGCAGTTGGGTTGGTTGATTCACACGTCTGTTGTGTAATCAAGACTAAGTTCTCATCATCCTTCCATTCTGCTTTTCTCTTGGTAGTGTCTATCCCTTGTAATTGGTGCAAAAATTTTACCTTTAAAAATGTTTCTTATTTGAACCCAGTCATTATGTGGATGAGAACAAAACACCACAGAGGTGTGTAGAAACCCAGGCTGCCCAGAGAAGCTGAATGTGGTATTCTAGCCAACAGTCCCAGTTAAGTTTCTGTTGATAGCGAGCATCAAAAATGGGAGCGAACGAGCTTTCAGTGGAATCAAACTTCTGGCTGTGAGTCTCCAGTTGATGTCCCAGATATGAGATATGGCAGAGAAGAGTCCAGTCATACCATGTTGAATTTCATGTCTGCAAGATCATCAAGAAATAGCAGTTTTTATTTTAGAATTACTGAATTTAGGGATAATTTTTTATGTTGTAATAGATAACCATTTTTATGTATTTCAATACTTTTGTGAAATGTGTATGATTGTGAGAGATCTAGAGATAGAATTTAAATGAGCTAACTCATATTGCATATGAAAATATAAACATATATACACAGACTCTGAGAAGTCAAGGTTTCCATGATTTTCACTGGGCCATAGATAGATGATAGTAGATAGATAGATAGATAGATAGATAGATAGATAGATAGATAGATAGACAGATAGACAGATAGATAGTCAAGGTCCAATTTGGGATGAGGAATAACCTTTTTCTTCTGTTGGACTAAGGCAACTTGATCTTACTCCAATTCTTGAACCAAGACCAGTGATCAGACAAAGCCACACACTAATGATTCATTTATGCAGAACACAGGAACTCTTCAGCTCATTGAAGATGAGTGGATACTTAAGTCAGTGATTTGCTCTACTTCTGTACACACCTGAGAAGATCTGCTAGGGTCAGTTGAAATTACCTCCTCAGAGAATGTGTAGTGGGGATAGTATTAGTTCCCCTTTGCTTTTGTAGAGGAAAGTGCCTTTCATCGATCCCAAACTCTCTGCAAACATGCAAACCACTTACATGCTTGATGGGCAAATTGTGAGAATCTTTTACACACACACACACACACACACACACACACACACACACACACACACAGAGAGAGAGAGAGAGAGAGAGAGAGAGAGAGAGAGAGAGAGAGAGAGAGGAGACAAAAATGCAAACAGAAAATGATTCCCCAAATCTTTAGTATATATTGGGCAAGTTTATGGCATTCTGCTAGTTCCCAAGTCAAATATATCGAAGAAAAGATCTATATAGTCCTGTGTGTTTACCCAGTCAGAATTATATTTTTAATTTTAAATGGGTTTGTCTGGTCTTATTGCTCTTAGAATACTATGAGTTTAACTAGAATAGTTCGATAGGGTCCACACATTCCACTTTCATATAAGGCAACAGCTGAAAGAGGCCTTTTGATGAAGATATGATAAAGTCTTCCAAAGAACAGTTAAAAATGAGATGGTTTATATTATAATGAAAATATGTAAACATTCACTCAGGCTCTAGGGAGAAGTCAGGTTACTTTATACTTCAGTCTCTATATAATTCTCAAATTATTCCTTGCTAATGAATACCCAACTTTTAGCGGAGAGAGCTTCATTGATTCTGATTCTGTTTGTCTTGTCTCAATTCTCTCCATATTTTGTGAGTCCCACACTGCTCTCCATATGCATTGTCCTGGGAAGGTACTTTGTTGTACCAGGGAAATATTACTATATTCAAGACTTTGCAATCCTACCTTTACCCACTTCCTTAAAAAGTAGAAACTCTCAAATCAAAGGTTGGGCTATAAGCAGTCTTGAGATTTTCTGTCTAGATAGTGATAACTTACGACTTACTTTCTCTGTCTACCTAATGCTGGTCATACTCTACCTTCAAACTCCTCAGTCTTGTGTTCAATGTGTTCTTCAGTGACAAGAAAGTTTTAAATTTTGATTTATGTGTTATTCAAAAACCAACCTCATCTGTGGTATTGGCTGAGCAGGCCATGTAGCTGTTGGCCTCTGGGTGACCTCCTCTGCCTGTTCTCTATGGCACAGTAGCAAGCAGACCTCTAGGTGTCTACTGTCTGGCCATGTGGCATGGCAATGGGTGGGTCTTTGTATATTTATGACCTGCCAACCATGCTGTACCCAGCAGGTCTCTCAAAATATTACAACTGGGATGCCCCTCCCTCAAACAACTAAAAATAATAGCATGTAAGAGAAATGAGAGCATAGCTTTCTCAGTTTCTTGCCTTCTGAGAACTCAGGTCTACTCTTGATCTGTTCAGCTACTTGTGACTTCTCTTCTTACTGCTTAATCTGTGAACGTCTGTTCCCAGTGAAGATGCTTCACAGTGGCACTGGAGGTGATACCGCCCAACAGTAAATCCAGAGCTGTCTAACTGTAAGTTTTTTTTTTTTCAGTTACCACCCAGGCCCAGACCCAAGACTTTGAGTTGGCCCACCCCAAAATCTACATCATCTGTGAACTCTTGGAATTCGTGGAAGGCTTGGCCCTGCTGATCCAAAGCTGCAGGTTCTCCATAATACAAGGCAACAACACGATAACCACGAGGAGTCCCTATGAAGAACCAATATTGATGGTATAGAAGAAGCCATCTTCTTGAACTAGACCATTGACTCATTGCAATGAACATTTTCAAATAAATGTGTGTGGGGAGAGGGGTATATTGTGGAACACACTGTGATACACTATGGCTTCCATGATGAGATATTTTCTATGTTCTGTTGTATTTTGTATTTTCATTTTCTTTTGGGAGGGTTGCAAGAACAGAGGGTGGATATGAAGGGACAGAGAGATGAGTGAGGCTGGGTTATATGATGTGAAACAATCAATAAAATGTTGAAAAAAACCCATGTAGCATTTAGTTTTCAGCATTCTAACAAGTCAATCTAAAATAACATTCTAGTGTCATTTAAGTGATTGGCTATCTCCAAACAGTAGACTTCTTTCCCCCTGGCTGTTATGTATCTTGAGTCAGTCATTATAGATTTCTGAATGTGCAAATTAGAATTGGAGAAACTCCAAAGTGCTTTTCTGTTATAATTTGATAAATTGAGCCAACTACATGGTCAGTGAAAGATAGGACATTAAAGATTACTTTGTTAAATGGCCTATCTATCAAATCTAAACGTAATATGAACTTGGTTTCAATCTCCAGGCTACCTATGAGTAAAGACTAAGACAGTGATACACAATAGATGTTGGTTAATCATAGCCTAGGTGTATCCGCCTATGAATTGTAATTAAAAATTTATTGGAATGCACTAATATTTGAACACTTATTGTCTCTGGTTGTTTTTGTATACAGTGGCAGAATTGAGTGGCTGTGGCAGATGACATATAAAATATAGGAAACCTACTATTTGAATTTCAGATAAGCAATCTACAGAAGACATCTTTATATTAAAAATTATTCAATATTTATTTGTAGTCAGTGAGGCTATAACTTCTATCCTAGACTGGGACAACCTAGCATACAAAGCCCAAGATAGTTATTACTTGGCTTTTGCTATTAATATGAAAGAAAAAATGTGAAGTATGAAAAATGTTTCTGAGTTTTAGGTATACTTTATGCAGTAATTTGATGTACAATCCTGAACCAGACCATGATTCATATCTGTAAGATAATCTGGTAATAGTCACCTGCTTCCTAGGGTTGTATGAAGACATCTGACATATTAAAGGAACAAACACTTGGAGAAAGGTACAGACAGAAGGGAAAGGGGTTTGGTCTACTTCTCATATCATTCAATGAATTATTAACGCAATCCCTAGTCTTTATTTATATTCTGTGTGCAAGGCAAGAAGAAATAACAACACCACATGGAGTACAAGTAGAAGGGAGAAGTATCATATCCAGATGTTACCCACAAAATTTAACAGACTAAATAGAAATTAAATGAAACACCAGGAATATGGCTTTTTACTTTCTTGCAACAAATTCATCCTAGGCAATATTTTTCTATAGATAAGGAAGATACTAATGTTTTTTCTTGCCTCGAAAACAAAAGTCACTCTTTGGGGATCATATTTGAAAATAATCAGTCACATTTTCCATCTTGACAACTCTAGCTTTAGTGAGAACCAAGGCTGTATGTCTAGAGCATTGTCATATAGGAATCGCCTTTTGTATGGAAGTTGAGGGAGCAGTTTGAACGAAAGGCAAGAGGAAGAAGATGGTGCTTGTTTTATTCTCCCTTTAAACAAGTTTTCCAAACTACCTGACATCCTGCTATAAAACACTTGAGGAGGTATTTGCCAGTCTACCACTACAGGATGCATCTGAAATTGTGACTGAGTGTCACTGTCAAAATCTGCTCTAATTGGAACATTATCCTGAGCAGAATGGAGACTATCTTATGTCCTTCCATGATATTTCAGATGTCGGTGTACTAAGGCCTGAGAATTTATTGTTCATTTGTTTCCTCAGTGGGTGGTGATTACCTCGATATGAAATGTTTTTAATCATCTCAGTATTCTCAGCATGTGGTCCTGTGCTTGTAGGCTCCAGATAAATGGTGATCAAATGACCTAAATAAACACGAACCCAACAGAAACACCTCTTGCCCTCAGATTCTGTTCTGCTTTACTTCGGCTCACTTCTTTTTTCCTTATAATAATTTTGCAGAGGCTGGATTGTAACTTGTTATAGGATGTTTACTTGGGATTATAATTCGGCTTTTATTCCTTATAACTCTTTCCTCTCTCTTCTTTGTTTATCTGGTATACTGACATGGTTTTTTTTCCATTATTTAATCAAATGTGAACAGTTCCAGCTTGGTGAATTCTAAGTGCTGTCTTCAAATTCTAGTTCAGGCTATGTCTACCTGAGGGTTCCACTTATAAATTAGACCAAACAGGTGGCTGGACAGGGACAGACAGTAAGATTATTAATGCTAGCTCTCATTGAACTGCCTGGGTCAACTTGTGCAGTCATTTAAACTCAATGGAAGCCAGTTTCCTCCAGATAACAGGAAACAGGGGTTTTATCAATACCTTATAAACTGTGTGGAGTGTAGCTCTGTGAAATTGGGAAGCTCATTTAGAGGCTCCCCAAGTATTTAATTTTGGCTGTGCAATGCTTATCCAAGGGTTGTGAGAATGTTAAAGAATATTGGTGAAAAATACTTTAGACTTCTCCTAAACAGCAGAGAAACAGAGGCTGTACTTAGAAGGAAATGTATTTGAGTTTTGCTATCACAGCTCCACTGGTGATGAACCAGAACACACTCTTGCAAGTGCTTTGGAGGCCAATACAAATCATGTAGCTGGTTCTTCTGGGAATGATTCGTGTGATTGCTTAGGCTAATTTTTAAGGGAACTCTGTGTCAGCATCCTCTAAGATGGTCATTGCCTTGCTAAGCTTCCTTATCTGCATTAAGCTGCGTCGGTCATGCTGGGACACTCTGCTACTCGTTACAACTTCTAAAGCACAGGTACTAAGGCCAAAATACACTAGAATGAGAACATAAGATCCACTTGGCCCAGGACACGTTTCCAGAGCAGGGGCCTAAAGCTACCCTTTCTTAAACTCAAGATGGGTGGTCTGACCTGACCACCACAGACTTGGCACCACAGAATTCAAAAGTAGTGACATCCTGGAGTGATTACTGGGAATATGATACTATGTTTTGTTATCAGATGTGTTAAAATGTAATGTTTGTTTTTATGGACAATTTGTTTGAACCTGTTTCCTGATTTTGTATTTTCTTTAAAGAAATGGAATAGAAAACTTTATATACTCCAGACAGACTTTAACATTTCCCAGCATAGCTCTGTCCAATTGCATATCTGGCCCTTAATATGAGGCCAACCACCCACACACGAAATGCATGACTTCAGGAAGTCCAGTCGCGGAGCCATTTTCCTGTTCATGGGTTTATGGTTAGTCCTGCCTTTCTTTCATGGCTACTACTATGAGGCTTGTGCAGTATCATTTTAAGTGTTTGACTTTCTCATTGAAATTTGAACATATCTATCTGGCTTTAATATAACTTTAAATTGGAGTCTCTGGAATTTCCTCATTGAAACATAGACCTGTAGCCAGGTCTAAAGTATGGAAATTGCATTGACGTACATGATGTAGGGATGATGCAGAGTGAGAACGGCTTCTGAGAAACTTTGAGAAAAAAGTTAAGTATGGTGTGAGCTTGGGAAATCTGAAAGTCATCTTATTGATATCTTTAATGTGAAAAACAGATTAACCATGCAAATAAAGCTGTAGTTCTCTACCAAGAGTGAAGCTTTAAACGGTTCTTATTTTTCCACTATACAGATTGATATGTGACTGGCATATGGTGGTAAACAGCAGAGATGCTTCTCAACACGCAATAATACCCAGGAACGAACATACCACAAAGACATCTCTGGCCTCAAACATCAGTAGTCAGAGTATTGTGAAAAGCCCTGTGAATAGATGCCACCAAAAACTTTCTAAGCTAGGAAGGTTGCTTCTCCTAGTATGTCCTTTAAAGATCTCAAAGGGGAAAAGAGTAGAACTCAGATGGAAGGCTACTGAGGGTTCCTACACATGATGTATTGATACCCGAGTTATTGTCAGGCTAATGGAGCAGTAGAATGGAAAATATGTTTTGGATGCAGAAATGTTGATGTTAGTCAGTGATTGGATATAAGATTTGAGGAAAGAAATGAATCAAGTTTTCAAGTTGGATGCTCACATTTCTACCCAAGTGTTCCACTTATAAATTAGACCAATCAGGTGGCTTGACAGGGACAGACAGTAGGATTATTAATGCTAGCTCTCATTGAACTGCCTGGGTCAACTTGTGCAGTCATTTAAACTCAATGGAAGCCAGTTTCCTCCAGATAACAAGAAACAGGGGTTTTATCAATACCTTATAAATTGTGCGTAGTGTAGCTCTGTGAAATTTGGAAGCTCACTCAGAGGCTCCCCAAGTATTTAATTTTGGCCGTGCAATGCTCATCCAAGGGTTGTGAGAATGTTAAAGAATATTGGTGAAAAATACTTTAGACTTCTCCTAAACAACAGAGAAACAGAGGCTGTACTTAGAAGGAAATGTATTTGAGTTTTGCTATCACAGCTCCACTGGTGATGAACTAGAACACACTCTTGCAAGTGCTTTGGAGGCCTAATAATATTGGCTATTTCAACCTTAATACACTTTGATCCATGATACTTTTTATAACATATCCCATTTGTGGGATGCCAAGGAGGTGAGGAAAATGGGTAGCAGCTGGATTTGGGAGCTAGGAATTCAGTTTCAGTGAAATCTCTATGAAGGTCAAATGAAATAGGCAGATGGTATATATGAGGCAGAAAGTAAGAACAGTGTGTTCTGTGTTGTGAAGAAAAAATACAATGTGTATAGGGCAATTGCTTTATGGAGAGAGGTGCTTTCTATGCTCCAGTTTGTTAAGTTTTAATGTTTCACTTCTCTATGAAAACCAATTCTCTACTTGTCAAAGAAAACCATTAAATTGGATAAGGCTTCTGTTCAATTTCCAAATAAGTTCCTTTATCATTTTGCTTGCGAACCCTAAAGTTTTAATAATTCTAACCTATTGTATTGCATTCTTTAAGGAATTATATACCAATTTCATCTACACCATCAATGCTTTTATATTGTAATGTTGTCCCAGACTATAGAGGTGTGATAAATATGAATTATAGACCATGTCAATATAGGATTCTAGAAATGAAGTTGCATGATCACTGATCTTAATATCATGAAAACCTTTCTTCTTTCCAATATGTCTTAGCCCCTTTTGTATCGTGTGCGTGCGTGTGTGTGTGTGTGTGTGTGTGTGTGTGTGTGTGTGTGTGACCCATTGAGCCCAATTAGTGTTTCTTGCATGAGCATGAATGTGAGGTTATTTCCTGAAACACGAACAATTTATCCATGAAGAAAGTGGAACCCCCTCTCTAAGCTACCTGTCAAAATGGCAAAATGCTGGTAGGCCAAATTTTGTGCAAATGTTGTGCAGGTAACGACAGTGAGTTCATGAGCTCAGTGGCAATGCATATTCAGAAAACATCTTGTTGTAACACACTGTTCCATCCTCTGGCTTTTCCATTCTTTCTGTCTCTTTTCCTTTGACATCTCTTGACAGTTGGAGACGGTGTTATAGATGTCTCATTGCTCATTTTTAGTGCTTTGACCAGTTCTGAGTCTACTTTTAAGTCCAGGGTTGATTATATATAAAGTTTGCTCAGTTTAGGTCTGAGATCTCCTAACTTATGCATATGGATGGGCTATCTTGACATAAACAATTCAAAACTTCTGACCATGGACAGATGAACAGCAGTGTACTAGTTAACAGCACAGTCTTATACGTGTTTGATAAAATGTTATACACAAGCAACAACTCAGTCAGTCAGTCAATCTAAATACTGAAGATAGCCCATGATTCATACTGCTATTTTGACAGTTCCCAGTTAAAATTACTGGCCTAATAATATTGGCTATTTCAACCTTAATATACTTTGATCCATGATACTTTCTATAACATATTCTTTTCTATGTTCATAAGACATCAGTTTTAAAATTATTCAGTCATTATATTTGCTTTTACATTGTAACATTTAACACTAGAATTTCATCCTTAATTTCAGGGCAGCTTATCAATTCTTAAGTCAAACTTTTATTAAATAAAGACACCTAAACATTGTATAAAAAGCATGTAGAATATTTTGTCTTATATGCTAAACTAATATGGGAGAGGTGCTTAAAGATAGAAGGACTAGAATTTTAGGGATGCATTCTGAAAATAATCATGTCTCCAGCTAAAGGATAGAAAGATACAAACCACAGTCTTTCTGTTGGTTAGGAAAAGAACATAGACAGGAAGAAAGACAGAAGGAGGTCTCAGTGTTGGATCCCCCCACTCTCCACACATGCTTCTCAGGTCCGTCTCTTTCCCTGAGGCTGTGACCCATTAATTTCGGGCTCCCTGTCTTTTGAGTGTTACCCATCCCCAGTTTAGCTGAGTTTGCAACAATGTGTCTTTCTCAAAGTGACACCCAGCCCTACATCCTGTGTCATTTAATGACCAAATGAGATTTCTACCCACGGATGACCCACTTGATATTACTAAGACCCACAACTGTTTCTGGGACTTGTGAGGGCTGGAAGACTTCCTATTCGCAAAAGCTACTCTTGTCATCTTGACAGCCCTGTATGCCTATATAGTACCTGTGAGCTCTGTAGATCGTCTCTTACTCTGTGACTCTCCACTGGATATTCTTGAAAAGATCTGAGATACTAACAGGCCACGACCAAAACCACTCACCACTCTTGCTACCAGGATGATCTGTCTTAAAGCACCTCTTGGAGAATGTTGACCAAACAGATTTTCAGCCCCACCTACCTCTACTGAATCAAAACTTGTATTATAAGCAACCCAACTAATTTTTATGTATACTAAAACCCAATAGAATGCATCATTCAGTTATTACAGGCTATACTTGACCATTTCCAAAAGTCTTTCACCTAGTGGTAACTGTGGGAAGGTGTTTACTTTCCTTGTATCCCAAGGCAGTCTCCCATTCAGCCTCCCCAGAAGGGTCAGGTTAACTAGGTCAAAAGATGAGGGAAATGTACCTTGAACAATGTTCTGTCCCACTATGAGCATAGCCTTATCAATGACAAGCCATCTTAATATTTTGTATATTTTTATATTTTCCTCCATTAACTGAGGATCCTGAGTGCATGACTGTTCTGGCAAACTAATGGATTGTAACTAATAGCCTGTGTGATTTAATTTGAAAAGCTACAGGGAGCACAACAGTCATAAATTAAGCATGAGAAGAAAGACTTTTGGGTAGGTACACTGAAAGCAACAGGAAACTGATGATAACAGACAAATGGCCTCAAATATAACAATTTATGCCATTTTATGTGGGCGAAAATAACCCAGTGAGCCTCAAAAGGATCCGAGGCTCTCTATACTACAAAATGCACAGTACATGGTGATAATAAGGATGGCTGACTCATAAGAGAAAAGCTCAGATACCCACAGCATACTGATTAGGAAGGCAGAGAATCTTGAAATATAGGTTTAGAAGATTTTCAATAAGCAGAATGCCAATGAAATGTAATTTATAGTATATATAAAATTTTAGCACCATGAAACACAGTTCCTAATGACTCATTCTCCAGGCTTCCTGGGGGAAAGTGTATAGCATAAATCATTCTTTCTCACTCCGGGGAAGCTATCTTTCCCATAGTGCTAAAGAATCTTCTGGAGGTACTACTGGGATGTTCATTTGTTGTCAGTCGCTGCTTTTACCAGACTAAGCCCATCAACTTTACTGTTTCAAGAACCTGAGACCAGACACAGCATTTAGTTGGCAGAAATGAATAGCTGTGTAGAAACATACCTGGAGCCACCGAGGTTTACTAAAGCAAGAAAAGAAGGAAGGCACTTGGGCCATGAACCTATATGATCCAACCTCCTTTGCTTCTCTTAAGGTTTTAGTTGTTCTTCAGCACTGGGTACAATGAAATGCTCTGTGTTCTTCCAGAAATTTCCTATTGTTTCAGATAAGCTGATTTCAGTGGTTCCATTTCTGGGAACAGCTGTTTCTTGTTGAAGATTTGCGATGTCCTCTTTACTAAAACTCTTGATCCTGAATGTTTTACCAGCAACGTGAGAAAAGCAGGAACCAGATGACAGGGCATATAGAGGAAGCTCATCACAACCCTCAAGGTCAGTGTGTCAGCAGAAGAGATAACGCATTCAGATAATGAGGGAGCAGGCCATGGGTGTTGGGCTGGTGTCTGAGATAGTAGCTGAGGGCCTTAGATAGGTAAGGAGGACCTGGTATGAAGGCTCAGGCTTCAGCCCTGATGAGGCTGAGATGAAACTAGTATTTCTAGGCTTGATCTTACTATGTACAGTAGCAGAAGGAGGCTTCTGTTGACAGCAAAAGGGACACAGCTTGTCACTGGTCAGAACAATTGTCCTACTCATGTTGAGGACTAAGGGATCCTTAGGCACTTGATCTCACCAACAAAGCCTGCCACCCTCTCATGCCCATCAGAAACTCCAGGAGCCCTGACTTCTACTCTACTGGCTAGGAATTCTTTATGGAGAGCAGGTACTTTCTTCCCAGACTAGCTCTGTAGACACCATTCATTAGGGGCTATTCTGAAACTTTGACAAATAAACAAGACTTGCTTCCTTATTTTTTCCCAATTGGACACATCGTTGGCTTAGTCCCATCCATTTCATCTTGTGGTCTAATTGCTTTTCTTCCTTTCTCTCTCTCTCTCTCCTCTCTCTCTCTCTCTCTCTCTCTCTCTCTCTCTCTCTCTCTCTCTCTCTCCTCTTTCTTTCAAACTTTCAATATCAGTTTATTTGAAAAAGACTAGTGATATTCTTTCATAAAGAAATGTCGGCAGGGTCTTGAAGCAAGGCTCAGCAATTAAAGAGTGCATACTGCTCTTGCAGAAGAGCTGAGTTCAGGTCACTGTGCCTATATTGGTCAGCTGACAACTATCTATAATTCTACTTAAGCAGATCTGGCTGTCTTTTTTGAGTCTGAGGGAACCTGCACACCAACACGCACACACACACACACACACACGCACATGCACACGCACATTCTCACACATACACACATACACACACACACACACTCTCACACACATATACACACACACACATTAAAAGGTAAAATGAATGTTTTAAAAAATATTAGAACCCTTTCCTCCCCACATTTGGCAAATCTCAAGCAGAATAGAATGATCAGAAGTGCCACTTAGCTTTTCTGAACAAAACAAAAGGTTGCAATGTTCATAAAAAACTACAGCTCCCAGTAAAAGCCATGAAGTTTAGAATGTTTTTGCCTAGGAGTTTCCCTTCTCTTCATCTCTTGGCTCAGTTGTTCTGATGGCACAAGGGGAGGGTACTCTGGGACAATGAGGAATTGTGTGGATGGAATGAATTTACCTTAACACAGGACAGAATTCTGTAACCGATGCAACTGTCAATGGAAACAACAAATGTAGAAGGAAAAGAAGAGTCGGGTCCTGCCTGGGGAAACAGCAGAAAGAAGACAGGAGAGAATTCTAATGTGAGGACACTGGAATAAGAGAGACACAATGGAGCCAGGTAAGCAAGCTCTGACATGTGGCTGGCTGAAGAAGGGGTCCAGGAACTTCCAAGAGGGCCCAGCAAACATTAAAGGAACCATGGCAATGCAATCTGCTTGGCATTTAAATAGATCTCGAATACCAGATCTTAAGGTGGTGAGCCATTTTTTTAAATGCATGGAATTGTACCAAGTAAGTTCTGAATTACTACTGAGAATCCTTTTAAATTATCTGTAAATCAAGACTGGAATTCTCAGGTACTTTCACCCCATTATAATATTTTGTTTCAAAGCAGTGATAATGTCTAAGTTCCCAGTGGTAATAGTGTGTGTGTCTGTCTGTGTGTGTGTGTGTGTGTGTGTGTGTGTGTGTGTGTGTATGTGTGTGTGTGTTTTACAATAGTCAGACTTTAAGAGGGTGTATTTTACAAAAATTCTTAGAAATTTCAAATTTAGGAATTTATATATTTGACAGTGTTCAATGTTATGACATTTTTAGGAAGGGAGGCATTTTAGTTTTAAAATGTTATTTAAATACTTCAGGATTTATTTCTGCCTGTCAAATTTTTACTTAATGTATATTCTGATTTTTTATGTATTCACAAATTAGATTTTAACAGATTCATATGACATCTTCTCTTTGGACACACATAATTTTTGAGACTCATGAGGAAATCCCTGTCCTGTTTTTTTTTTTTTTTTTTTTTTTTTTTTTTTTTTCAGGTTTCTTTTTTTTTTTTTTTTTATTATTAACTTGGTATTTCTTATATACATTTGAATGTTATTCCTTTCCGGTTTCGGGCAAACATCCCCTCCCCTCCCCTTCCTTATGGGTGTTCCCCTCCCAACCCTCCCCCATTGCTGCCCTCTCCCCAACAGTCTAGTTCACTAGGGGTTCAGTCTTAGCAGGACCCAGGGCTTCCCCCTTCCACTGGTGCTCTTACTAGGATATTCATTGCAACCTCTGAGGTCAGAGTCAGGGTCAGTCCATGTATAGTCTTTGGGTAGTGGCTTGGTCCTGGAAGCTCTGGTTGGTTGGCATTGCTGTACATATGGGGTCTCGGCTCCTTCAAGCTCTTCCAGTTCTTTCTCTGATTCCTTCAACAGGGGTCCCGTTCTCAGTTCAGTGGTTTCCTGCTGGCATACGCCTCTGTATTTGCTGTATTCTGGCTGTGTCTCTCATGAGCGATCTGCACTCACATTTTGATCATCCGTCTTGAGTTTCATTTGTTCTAGGCATCTAGGGTAACTCAAGCATTTGGGCTAATAGCCACTTATCAATGAGTACCATACCATGTATGTCTTTCTGTGATTGGGTTAGCTCACTCAGGATGATATTTTCCAGTTCAACCATTTGCCTACAATTTCATAAAGTCATTTTTTTGATAGCTGAGTAATATTCCATTGTGTAGATGTACCACATTTTCTGTATCCATTCCTCTGTTGAAGGGCATCTGGGTTCTTTCCAGCTTCTGGCTATTATAAATAAGGCTGCGATGAACATAGTGGACGTGTGTTTTTTATATGTTGGGGCATCTTTTGGGTATATGCCCAGGAGAGGTATAGCTGGATCCTCAGGCAGTTCAATGTCCAATTTTCTGAGGAACCTCCAGACTGATTTCAGAATGGTTGTAGCAGTCTGCAACCCCACCAACAATGGAGGTGTGTTCCCCTTTCTCCATCCTCGCCAGCATTTGCTGTCACCTGAGTTTTTTGATCTTAGCCATTCTCACTGGTGTGAGGTGAAATCTCAGGGTTGTTTTGATTTGCATTTCCCTTATGACTAACGATGTTGAACATTTCTTTAGGTGTTTCTCAGCCATTCGGCATTCCTCAGCTGTGAATTCTCTGTTTAGCTCTGAACCCCATTTTTAATAGGGTTATTTGTCTCCTTGCTGTCTAACTTCTTCAGTTCTTTGTATATTTTGGATATAAGCCCTCTATCTGTTGTAGGATTGGTAAAGATCTTTTCCCAATCTGTTGGTTTGCCGAATTTTTTTGTCCTAACCACAGTGTCCTTTGCCTTACAGAAGCTTTGCAGTTTTATGAGATCCCATTTGTCGATTCTTGATCTTAGAGCATAAGCCATTGGTGTTTTGTTCAGGAAATTTTTTTTCCAGTGCCCATGTGTTCAGATGCTTCCCTAGTTTTTCTTCTATTAGTTTGAGTGTGTCTGGTTTGATGTGGAGGTCCTTGATCCACTTGGACTTAAGCTTTGTACAGGGTGATAAGCATGGATCGATCTGCATTCTTCTACATGTTGACCTCCAGTTGAACCAGCACCATTTGCTGAAAATGCTATCTTTTTTCCATTGGATGGATTTGGCTCCTTTGTCAAAAATCAAGTGACCATAGGTGTGTGGATTCATTTCTGGGTCTTCAATTCTGTTCCATTGGTCTATCTGTCTGTCTCTGTACCAATACCATGCAGTTTTTATCACTATTGCTCTGTAATACTGCTTGAGTTCAGGGATAGTGATTCCCCTGAAGTCCTTTTATTGTTGAGGATAGTTTTAGCTATCCTGGGTTTTTTATTCAGATGAATTTGCAAATTGTTCTGTCTAACTCTTTGAAGAATTGGATTGGTATTTTGATGGGGATTGCATTGAATCTGTAGATGCTTTTGGTAAATGGCCATTTTTACTATATTAATCCTGCCAATCCATGAGCATGGAGATCTTTCCACCTTCTGAGGTCTTCTTCAATTTCTTTCTTCAGTGTCTTGAAGTTCTTGTACAGATCTTTTACTTGCTTGGTTAAAGTCACACCGAGGTATTTTATATTATTTGGGTCTATTATGAAGGGTGTCGTTTCCCTAATTTCTTTCTCGGCTTGTTTCTCTTTTGTGTAGAGGAAGGCTACTGATTTATTTGAGTTAATTTTATACCCAGCCACTTTGCTGAAGTTGTTTATCAGCTTTAGTAGTTCTCTGGTGGAACTTTTGGCATCACTTAAATATACTATCATATCATCTGCAAATAGTGATATTTTGACTTCTTCTTTTCCGATCTGTATTCCCTTGATCTCCTTTTGTTGTCTGATTGCTCTGGCTAGAACTTCAAGAACTATATTGAATAAGTAGGGAGAGAGTGGGCAGCCTTGTCTAGTCCCTGATTTTAGTGGGATTGCTTCAAGTTTCTCTCCATTTAGTTTAATGTTAGCAACTGGTTTGCTCTATATGGCTTTTACTATGTTTAGGTATGGGCCTTGTATTCCTATTCTTTCCAGGACTTTTATCATGAAGGGGTGTTGAATTTTGTCAAATGCTTTCTCAGCATCTAATGAAATGATCATGTGGTTTTGTTCTTTCAGTTTGTTTATATAATGGATCACGTTGATGGTTTTCTGCACATTAAACCATCCCTGCATGCCTGGGATGAAGCCTACTTGATCATGGTGGATGATTGTTTTGATGTGCTCTTGGATTAGGTTTGCCAGAATTTTTGTTGAGTATTTTTGCGTCCAATGTTCATAAGGAAATTGGTCTGAAGTTCTCTTTCTTTGTTGGGTCTTTGTGTGGTTTAGGTATAAAAGTAATTGTGGCTTCATAGAAGGAATTGGGTAGTGCTCCATCTGTTTCAATTTTGTGGAATAGTTTGGATAATATTGGTATGAGGTCTTCTATGAAGGTCTGATAGAATTCTGCACTAAACCCGTCTGGACCTGGGCTCTTTTTGGTTTGGAGACCTTTAATGACTACTTCTATTTCCTTAGGAGTTATGGGGTTGTTTAACTGGTTTATCTGTTCCTGATTTAACTTCGGTACCTGGTATCTGTCTAGGAAATTGTCCATTTCCTGTAGATTTTCAAGTTTTGTTGAATATAGGCTTTTATAGTAAGATCTAATGATTTTTTGAATTTCCTCTGAATCTGTAGTTATGTCTCCCTTTTCATTTCTGATTTTGTTAATTTGGACACACTCTCTGTGTCCTCTCATTAGTCTGGCTAGGGGTTTATCTATCTTGTTGATTTTCTCAAAGAACCAACTTTTGGTTCTGTTGATTCTTTCTATGGTCCTTTTTTGTTTCTACTTGGTTGATTTCAGCTCTGAGTTTGATTATTTCCTGCCTTCTACTCCTCCTGGGTGTATTTGCTTCTTTTTGTTCTAGAGCTTTTAGGTGTGCTGTCAAGCTGCTGACATATGCTCTTTCCTGTTTCTTTCTGCAGGCACTCAGCGCTATGAGTTTTCCTCTTGGCACAGCTTTCATTGTGTCCCATAAGTTTGGGTATGTTGTACCTTCATTTTCATTAAATTCTAAAAGTTTTTAATTTCTTTCTTTATTTCTTCCTTGACCAGGTTATCATTGAGTAGAGCATTGTTCAGTTTCCGTATATGTGGGCATTCTTCCTTATTGTTATTGAAGACCAGCTTTAGGCCGTGGTGGTCCGATAGCGCATGGGATTATTTCTATCTTTCTGTATCTGTTGAGGCCTGTTTTTGACCAATTATATGGTCAATTTTGGAGAAAGTACCATGAGGAGCTGAGAAGAAGGTATATCCTTTTGCTTTAGGGTAGAGCGTTCTATAAATATCCGTTAAGTCCATTTGGCTCATGACTTCTCTTAGTCTGTCTCGTCTCTGTTTAATTTCTGTTTCCATGATCTGTCCATTGATGAGAGTGGGGTGTTGAAATCTCCTACTATTATTGTGTGAGGTGCAATGTGTGTTTTGAGCTTTAGTAAGGTTTCTTTTACGTATGTAGGTGCCCTTGTATTTGGGGCATAGATATTTAGGATTGAGAGTTCATCTTGGTGGATTTTTCCTTTGATGAATATAAAGTGTCCTTCCTTATCTTTTTTGATGACTTTTTAGTTGAAATTGATTTTATTTGATATTAGAATGGCTACTCCAGCTTGCTTCTTCTGACCATTTGCTTGGAAAGTTGTTTCAGCCTTTCACTCTGAGGTAGTGTCTGTCTTTGTCTCTGAGGTGTGTTTCCTGTAGGCAGCAGAATGCAGGGTCCTCGTTGCGTATCCAGTTTGTTAATCTATGTCTTTTTATTGGGGAGTTGAGGCCATTGATGTTGAGAGATATTAAGGAATAGTGATTATTGCTTCCTGTTATATTCATATTTGGATGTGAGGTTGTGTTTGTGTGCTTTTCTTCTCTTTGTTTTGTTGCCAAGGCGATTAGTTTCTTGCCTCTTCTTGGGTATAGCTTGCCTCCTTATGTTGGGCTTTACCATTTATTATCCTTTGTAGTGCTGGATTTGTAGAAAGATATTGTGTAAATTTGGTTTTGTCATGGAATATCTTGGTTTCTCCATCTATGTTAATTGAGAGTTTTGCAGGATACAGTAGCCTGGGCTGGCATTTGTGTTCTCTTAGGGTCTGTATGACATCAGTCCAGGATCTTCTGGCCTTCATAGTTTCTGGCGAGAAGTCTGGTGTGATTCTGATAGGTCTGCCTTTATATGTTACTTGACCTTTTTCCCTTACTGCTTTTAATATTCTTTCTTTATTTTGTGCGTTTAGGTTTTTGACTATTATGTGACGGGAGGTGTTTCTTTTCTGGTCCAATCTATTTGGAGTTCTGTAGGCTTCTTGTATGCCTATTTGTATCTCTTTTTTTAGGTTAGGGAAGTTTTCTTCTATGATTTTGTTGAAGATATTTACTGGTCCTTTGAGCTGGGAGTCTTCACTCTCTTCTATACCTATTATCCTTAGGTTTGATCTTCTCATTGAGTCCTGGATTTCCTGTATGTTTTGGACCAGTAGCTTTTTCCGCTTTACATTATCTTTGACAGTTGAGTCAATGATTTCTATGGAATCTTCTGCTCCTGAGATTCTCTCTTCCATCTCTTGTATTCTGTTGGTGAAGCTTGTATCTACAGCTCCTTGTCTCTTCTTTTGGTTTTCTATATCCAGGGTTATTTCCATGTGTTCTTTCTTGATTGCTTCTATTTCCATTTTTAATTCCTTCAACTG
Organism: Rattus rattus; assembly: GCF_011064425.1. Lineage (NCBI taxonomy): Eukaryota > Metazoa > Chordata > Mammalia > Rodentia > Muridae > Rattus > Rattus rattus. The sequence continues at coordinate 185,928,291 of NC_046156.1, forward strand.
TTTGTTTGTGTTTTCCTGGAATTTTTGCGATTCCTCTCTGTAGGCTTCTACTTGTTCTCTAAGGGAGTTCTTCACGTCTTTCTTGAAGTCCTCCAGCATCATGATCAAATCTGATTTTGAAACTAGATCTTGCTTTTCTGGTGTGTTTGGATATTCCATGTTTGTTTTGGTGGGAGAATTGGGCTCCGATGATGCCATGTAGTCTTGGTTTCTGTTGCTTGTGTTCCTGCGCTTGCCTCTCGCCATCAGATTATCTCTAGTGTTACTTTGTTCTGCTAATTCTGACAGTGGCTAGACTGTCCTATAAGCCTGTGTGTCAGGAGTGCTGTAGACCTGTTTTACTGTTTTCTTTCAGCCAGTTATGGGGACAGAGTGTTCTGCTTTTGTGTGTGTAGTTTGTCCCTCTACAGGTCTTCAGCTGTTCCTGTGGGCCTGTGTCTTGAGTTCACCAGGCAGGTCACTTGCAGCAGAAAAGTTGGTCTTACCTGTGGTCCCGAGGCTCAAGTTAGATTCAAGGGGTGCTGCCCACGGGCTCTCTGAGGTGGCAGCAACCCGGGAAGATCTGCGCTGCCTCTTCGGGAGCCTCCGTGCACCAGGGTTCCAGATGGCCTCGGTGTTTTCCTCTGGAATCAGCAATGTGTGTAGAGAGCAGTCTCTTCTGGTTTCGCAGGCGTGTCTGCCTCTCTGAAGGTTTAGCTCTCCCTCCCACGGGATTTGGGTGCAGAGAACTGTTTATCCGGTCTGTTTCCTTCAGGTTCCGGCGGTGTCTCAGGCAGGGCTCCTGCCTCACCTGGGCCCTCTCCCACGGGAGCCCAGAGGCCTTGTACACTTTCCTCTTGGGCCAGGGATGTGGGCAGGGGTGGGCAGTGTTGGTGGTCTCTTCTGCTCTGCAGCCTCAGGAGTGCCCACCTGACCAGGCGGTAAGGTATCTCTCCCACGGGTTCTGGGGCAGAGAGCTGCTGCGGGCGGGATCCGGGTGTGGGACTTCCGGTAAACACAGGCGTGCCTGGTCCTAGAGGATTCTGCCTCTGTTGTCCCGATTCCACCCGGCAAGTCACTTGCAGCAGATAAGTTAGTCTTACCTTTGGTCCCGAGGCTCAAGTTCGCTCTCGGGGTTCTGGGGGCTCTCATGGTGGGCGACCAGGAAGATCTCGCCGCCTCTTCGGGGAGCCTCCGTGCACCAGGGTTCCAGATGGCCTCGGTGTTTTCCTCTGGAATCAAGCAATGTGTGTAGAGAGCAGTCTCTTCTGGTTTGCAGGGTGTGTCTGCCTCTCTGAAGGTTTAGCTCTCCTCCACCGGATTTGGGTGCAGAGAACTGTTTATCCGGTCTGTTTCCTTCAGGTTCCGGCGGTGTCTCAGGCAGGGCTCCTGCTGCTCCTGGGCCCTCTCCCACGGGAGCCCAGAGGCCTTATACAGTTTCCTCTTGGGCCAGGGATGTGGGCAGGGGTGGGCAGTGTTGGTGGTCTCTTCTGCTCTGCAGCCTCAGGAGTGCCCACCTGACCAGGCGGTAAGGTATCTCTCCACGGGTTCTGGGAGCAGAGAGCTGCTGCGGCCGGGATCCGCGGGTGTGGGACTTCCGGTAAACTTGGGACGTGCCTGGTCCTAGGGGGATTCTGCCTCTGTTGTCCCGATTCCACCCGGCAAGTCACTTGCAGCAGATAAGTTAGTCTTACCTTGGTCCCGAGGCTCAAGTTGGCTCATGGGTTCTGCCCACGGGCTCTCCGCGGTGGCAGCGACCAGGAAGATCTGCGCCGCCTCTTCAGGGAGCCTCCGTGCACCAGGGTTCCAGATGGCCTCCGGTGTTTTCCTCTGGAATCAGCAATGTGTGTAGAGAGCAGTCTCTTCTGGTTTCGCAGGCGTGTCTGCCTCTCTGAAGGTTTAGCTCTCCTTCCCACGGGATTTGGGTGCAGAGAACTGTTTATCCGGTCTGTTTCCTTCAGGTTCGGCGGTGTCTCAGGCAGGGCTCCTGCCTCACCTGCCCTCTCCACGGGAGCCAGGGCCTTATACAGTTTCCTCTTGGGCCAGGGGATGTGGGCAGGGGTGGGCAGTGTTGGTGGTCTCTTCTGCTCTGCAGCCTCAGGAGTGCCCACCTGACCACAGGCGGTAAGGTATCTCTCCTTATGGGTTCTGGGAGCAGAGAGCTGCTCCCTGTCCTGTTTATGCATCAATATCAAAATCTCTACATAAAAGAGAAAATTATTTCTCATCTCCTTTGTTGAAATAGTCTATTATTTCTTAACATGTATTGGGAAATATCCATGTATTTACCTAAGTACCAATTATAGTGACAGCATGAATAGAGATTGGTATGGAATGATTTTAAACTATGAGGGACCTTTTTGTATTGGTTTTAAAGGCTTTGTTTGTTTTGCAGGATCAGCTCTTTTAGAAACAGATTCTGAGGCAATAGTTTGGATGCAGGTAGTTTATAAAAGAAACATTCTTACTGCAGATGCATAATGAAGTTGGGGAACAAGCCAAGGAAAAGAAAGAGGCCAAGGAAGCATGTGATACACAACAAGGCCAACTGACTCAGAACTTGCCAATCTCCAAGAATAAAGTCAACAAAAACATACCAGAAGAAAGCTTTGAAAGGAGGAATCAGAGTCTGGCTCTTGAGTAACCAGAGCTGAAATATGGACAGTAAGATAGTAATAATAGAAGAGAAATTGTCAAAGTACAAGGCAAATAAACCACAAGGAACAATAGCCCTCACATATAATCCCAGCATTCAGAAGGACCATGATATAAAGAGCAGCCTGGGCTGTGCTATGAGACTCTGTATCAGAATATAAGTAGGAAGAAAACAGGAAAACAGGCTTAATTTTCAATTACTGTTGTCCTATAGACCCATAAAATAAAATAGTGTATCTATGGAGCCGGAACAGTAGATTATAAGAAGTAATATGTAATAGGAGAGAACACTTTTAACTAAAAAATTATTGTGAGTCAGGCAATTCAGTGTTAGAAGATAGCACAAAAAAATGGAGAAATAATAAAAATCTATGAGATCGATTAATCTTGCTTATAATTTATAGAATTAAAAATTAAAGAGGACTTGAAATAAAGGAAAGGGAAAATTTAAGGAATCAATTTAAGAGACTTAGAAAAGTGGACAAGTGTTATCCTTCACGTGCAAATGGTCTTATGGAATGCTCACCATAAAGGATAAAGTTTAAATCACAATCAAGCATATAAGTCTAAGATTTCAGAAAGTCTGAAATAGAAAAAACTTTTTTTAAAAAATAAAACGAGTCTCTGTGTGCATGTGTGTCTTTGTGGTATCTATGTGGTATCTATGTGTTACCTATGTATGTGTATGATGCCAGTATGTATCTTTGTGGGCTTACACACTTGTACATATGTTTATGTATCCATGGAGCCCAAGGATGTCCAGTGTCCTCATTTATCACTCTAAATTTTATTCTTTTGGAATGGGACCTCTCAATGAACTCAAAACTTGTACTTTAGCCAGGCTAACTGACCAGAAAGTTCTAAGAATCATGCGACCAGAAAGTTCTAAGAACCGCTTCGTTGTCTTAGTCAGTAACAATGCTGAAAGAGACACCATGGCTACTACAAGTCTTATAACAGAAAGAATTCAAATGAGGCTGGCTTATAGCTTGGAGGTTTAGTCTATTATTGTCCTGGCAGGGTGTGTGGCATCACGTAGGCAGACACGGCTCTGGAGAATGACCTGTGAGGCAGCATCTGGATCTGTAGGCAGTAGGAAGACAGAGTCCCTGGGCCTGGATTGAACATTTGAAACTGAACTTTCAGTCAAAGTCCAACACCATTGACTTACTTCCTCCAACGAGGCCACACCCACTCCAACATAGGTCATACTTCCTAATAATGACACTCCCTATTGATCAAGCATTCCAGTTTGTATGAGTCTATGGGAGTCATTTTTATTCAAACCATCACACTTATCTCTACCATCAAATGCTGGTCTTACAGGGGCAAGTAGGTGTTCCTTTTATGGGTGCTGGGATTCAAACTGAGCATTTGCATAATAAATTCTTTTATGCACTGAATGATCTCCTCAACTTCAGGAGTCCATTGCTTGGTAAGCACAGGGGTCCTGTTTTTCTATTGCATTTTATACTTTGTGCACATGGTAGTATGGGGGCTTTGAGCATATTTGTCATAGCAGAGCATTGTGTGTAATGGTGTCATGAATGCATGGTAATTCCTCTTATTAAGTAGATAATCTCAGCAATGAAATTCCATTTTCACATCTCCAGAGCACCCCCTCATCACACCTAACGCTTGCTTTTACTGTATTTGCCGTGGGAGACTCCCCTGCATGCTTCACTTCCTACTTTTCAGTTAAAGCTGACAAGATTGAACTTCCCCAGCTCTGATGTACTGTGTGAGGTACAGTTATTATTATTATTTTTTGAAAGGTGCTTCTGGAAGGCTTTGGCTATGAAAGGCAATGGACAGGTTCATGGGCTTCAGAGCTTAAAACAGAGATGACGAAGTAGGCAACAAGTAGGAAGAAAGTGTTGAGCAGGCTGGAGACTTGGCAAGGGACTTAGCCTGATGTGGGAGGACGGTACCCTTCCCCCTTTCTCTTCACAGATCTGCTCCTTAGGGTACCAGCAAAATGCTGACGCTGACTTGGTTGTGGAACTCGCAGTCTGTGTGACGCACAAGTGGGTGGATTGCCCTGCAGCCTGGTAACCATGGAGAGGTGGTAATATAAAGGCTATTTCTGGCTTCAGCTGTGAGACAGGGGCATGCTTTCTTATATAAACAGTAAATAGAGAAGATGCATTAGACTCAGGCCCGATCCCTCCTTTAATCACAGATGACTGGATACCTTTTGTCTTCTTTAGCTGCGGGATGCCATGAAAACCTACCTGGATAGTTACTCCTCTGTTTAAAATAGTAGTCAAAATATGGTATAGAAATCAAGTGTCAAATTCTTAGGAAGCTCCAGATTTCTAGCTTCTTAAAGACTTCTTTTTATTTCTTTCAGAAACTCAAAACATCAAGCCCTGCTCTATTTCAGGAAGTACCCTATTTCCTTCTCAGGCTTCTGCCCCTGGTTTCGTGGGAAGAGTGGTGCAGGGGCAGAGGGGGCAGATACTTACCTGTGAGAAGTATGTGAAGATTTAAATACTTTAAGCACCCGGTGCTAGAGGGTGGTGGGCTGTTCGCTCGCACAACAGACCATCACCTTGTTCCTGCTCAGCCTCTGTGAACAACCAGAGCAATTACATGAAGAGGGAATGAGATGGTGTAGGGTGGGGCTAGCCTGCCACCCTCTTTTAATGGGCTTCAGAAGGGTTTTAATGTATGTTGTTAGATGCTAGAAATAACAATACCACTTAGAAATCTTCAAGGACTGAGTTTTCCTGTGACTGATTTCTTGTAAGCATGTCTTCCTAAGCTTTTAAAGGCCAGAGTGTATTACCTCCATTCCTTTGTGGTACTTTAGTTTGCCATGCATGCGATCTGACAACGATTCCTTTTTTAAAAACCAAGGACAAAAACAACCATTGCTAAAGATGCACAAATCCTCATCTTTTGTGTATCCCAAGCATCTGCTTGACTTCCTTTGGGTTTGGGAGGTAACATTGAATGCTGAAGGATGGGTGTGACCTGATTTTGATGTAGAGGTTTCCAGGGTTGAGCAGGAGTCACAAAGCTAGAGTCCTGTAAGTGGTATAAGGTAGTAGCAACAGTTCTCCCTGTTTGACGCTATGCAGAGGGACCTTGAATTAGAGATATCAGGTAAAATAGCTATGTGGGGAGAGCAGGCAGGGTCCAGTGGGGAACGTGTTTCCATTCGAGCTGGATGCTAACTGATGCACCAAGTGATAGGTTTAGGAAATCTCATCAGCAATTTTTGATGGGCAAGGAGTAGAAACAGAGGACAAAATGAACTGTAGCTGTTCAGATTGTATTTATTCCTTTTCAGCATCTGCAACTTGGGACTGGAAGCTCCTTTGGGTAAGCTGTGGAAACAACCAAAGCTAATCTGTGCTCAGGAGAAGTGGACTTGAGCCATAGTTTCAGGTGGCCAGTGGCAGCTATTGTATCTCAGTGACCTGAAAGTGGCAAATGGTAATCTCCTTTGTGGCTCCTAGATGTTCAAGTGATTTTCCAAGTCACTGCTTACATGCCAATAGAAGCCTACAAATTAGAGGTTGGGGTTTGGACCAGCACGGTACTAGCACAGAGAGAGCACAAACTCCTAAACTTCCTTCTGAAAATTATACTGGGCAAGTAATGGTAGTAAAGACAGTCCCACGAGCTTGTCCAGTATAAAGGTATACTTGATCTAATAGTATTATGTCTCAGAGGCTGTAGAGACTTTTTAGAATTAGGGAGGAGGAAAGCAAAGATTTATTTTCTAAATTTTTTTTAACAGTTCCGGCCCGATGGACATGCTTCCGCTGCCAGTCTCAGGAGCAGATATTCTAGGATTCCTATTTTAGGGGCAGCCTCATCATGTGGGCAAGCTGCATTGTCTGCATTGATTGTTCTTTACTGTGCCATAGGGATTGGAACAAATGATTCCTTTCAGAATGTATATGAGTGGGATTTTGTTCAGGTCAGTATTGAATTCTAAAGCAAAAGGCATGCAAGGTCTAAGGTATTCTGTCATTTTACTAAGAGACCCTAGGGATTAAAAACACAGTTACAATTAGAAATGTATCTTTGGACTCCAAGCCTTCAATATAAATTTAACTTGAATAAGAATTTTTTAAATATATATGAAGGGATAGGTAAGTTGTGCACCTGAGGGGAACTGAAAACAGTTTTACTTTTTAACCATGTAATTAAGCAAACTGATAATTTATTTCTCTGAGGCTTCTGTGCTATGTGGTGACAGGAAGAAAAATAACTATTGGCTATATAAAAATAAATTTGGAATGAAATGTCTATGTCTTCAAGGGAGACTTGGGCCTGTCTGTTTGGGTACTGTCATAGTACATGTTGGGACACTCATTCAAGTTCAAAACAGAATTTTTGTTTGACAGTTTTATACATGTCTATAATGAACTCTAATGATGTCACCCTCCTTACCTCCCATCCTCCTCCATCTCCTACTTCTCACCAAGTCCTTGCTTATTCTCCTGATCTTCTGTGTGGCTTGCTGAGATCAAGAAGAGTTTCCTACCCAAGAGTTAGTGTTATTAGGTTGGCAAGGTCAACTTTTCTGTGTCTACACCACTGAAAGTGACATCCCTACTAACTATCCTTAATTACCAATAGTCCCCTGTGGGCCCTTCTCCAGTCCATGAGGAGGAAGTGTCCAGGGCCCCAGTCTTGTGCTGGTCTTGTGCAGACAATCACAGCTGCAGTGAGTTCATGGGCACAACAGCCATCCATGTCCAAGTGACGCCATTTTGCGTCTCTCCCTCAACTTGCTTTTACGTGTTCCATGATGCTCCATGAGCCTTGGAGGGGGTGATATAAATGCCCCAATTTAGAAAGATCACTATACTTTTATAAAGCTTTAAAAAAAAATTCTCCTCTATTGCTGTTAAGAAGTGAGACAACTCTGTTCATATGTGGAATTTTTTAAATTACTAAAAACATTTATAGGAATAAAATGTTAAATTGCACCTGTAGTTGCCATGTGATACTTTTGAAGAAGCATCTCTGTCCATCTGTCCCTGTTACTAGAATTTCATGGTTGGTCTATGTAGGTGTGCCTATGCGTTACATAGACCACAGTGCAAATAGTGTCCTGATTGGTCTGAGCTATGTGGGGAGTCTGTTGTAGATCGTGTCTCCCCAGGCTCTAAGTCTGATATTGTGTAGTGCAAAGTGTCCTGGGAAGAATACCACCTGCAAAAATACTTTTCTGGCAAGACTCCTCTGAGTTCTCCAGACTTCAAGTTTTAAGACACTCTTCTGTCTTAGCTTGATGCTTTTGACTAATGTTTATAAAAATCACATGTATATTCCTAAAATGTAACAGAATACTTTATAAAAAGTTATAAAATTTGTATAGAAATGACTTATCCTGTTTTATACTTTAAATTTATCTTCTAGAATGTAAAAATTAATAAAGATAGTTTAAAAATGAACTACATGCCAACCTGGGGGAGTTGGGGTCTTCTCAAAAGAGCATCTCAGGTGGTGTTAGAATTCCAGGCCTCTGGAGACTCTAGAAAAAACTCAGGTTAGCTTGATAAACTTTGGCAAGAGAGGGGTATGAGAAGGAGAGGGGGATAGAGAAGGAGAGAGAAAAGGAATGAAGGAACAGGCACACACAGCAGCTCCGTCATGCCGTGCTTAGCGTGAGTCATGCACTGTCGTGTGAATGTGTTTCCCAGTTGCCCTTGACTACATTTGCAACAATGATTGACATTGTAATGATTAACAGTGGAACACATTCTGCCCGTACTTCCTCTGCAGGAGGCTTTTTAAAACTCTTAGAAAAGCCAGCTTATTAGGTGGCGATATTTTTTCACTTTGACTTCAACTTCTTCAAAGTATTTGACTCAGGTCACAAACTCCATGGTTAGGCTATTATGAGAACCTTAATCTGTGTGGGGAGGAACTTTTTCTTCATTTTTTCTACTGAACTTTTCACCTTCCACCACACTCAACTAGTTTTTTTTTTCTCTCTTAAGTTTCCATTTTAGGCAGGGGGGTAGTCATACAACAGAATCTTAACCACTGAGGTTCAAAGGGAAGTTGCTAATATTGCCTCCCTTCTTCTGTTTGAGACATGGGCAGGATGGCTGGAGCTTCATCAGTTATCTTGAAAACATAATTATGTGAGGCTGTGCCCAACAAAGAGTAGAAAATCAGAAAGCTTTCACTGAGGGGCACACACTGGACATAGATGAACTCTCTTTGGGTTTTATGTAATATAAGAAAACTAACATAAGCATCAATATTACTTTCGTGTACCTTTTGAAATTTCCACTGTATTTCCAATGATCTACCCAATTATATTAACTCTCCCTTTGGTCATTCTTTTTTCTTTAAATATTTATTTATTTATTTAAATTTTATGAGTACATTGTAACTGTCTTCAGAAAACCAGAAAGGAGCATGGGATCCCATTTCAGATGGCTGTGAGCCACCATGTGGTTGATGGGAATTGATCTCAGGGCCTCTGAAAGTAGTCAGTGCTCTTAACCCACTGAGCCCATCTCTAGCCTATCCATTGGGGACAGTCTAACAACCTTAATTAGAATGACCTCACCTACTGCATGAGACAGTAGGTAGACACCGTGATTTATCAATGCCATTGTTCCAATTCACTTCTTATAGGAAATGTTCACTCATGCCCCTTTCCTTCAACCTGGCCTTATAATTAATTAACAGTGTCCTAGGATCCAGGTGTGATTGAAATAATCTAATTTTCTTTTATCCACTCCCTTTATGTCTTTATATCCCATATGGAAGCCATAGGTACAAGATATCTATTGTAATTCCTTCTCTCCCCATTATTCTGCAGCACTTAGGATTATTGAAGATGAGATTCCCCCAGGCTAGGAATAATGAGCAAAAGGTCCTTTGTCAAATGGAGAAAGCACCAGCGGAGAAATAACCCAGCAATTCTTAGTCTTATCTGTTCACATGACTTAGACTTGGATTGACTTTGATGGTTAGTGTCCCAGGCTGGGTACCAGAACTCATCCTTTCTGGAGTAGCCACGGTCCTCTCTCTTTTCACAGTGTATAAGGCATCCCTTCATTATTTCATTTTTTCCTCTTTCCTCCTCTTCCTTCACACTCCCTTATCTTTCTCTTTGTGCTTAACAAATTTCTCTGTACAACAAACTCATCAAAAAACGAGTTCTACCACTTTGAGGGACTTATTATAAATTCAGTTCTTTCCAGTTTTTTCTCTCCTGGAGACAATCCTCATTGTCTGAACTTTCTGTATATTTTCCCTATTCAAAATGGCTTTCAGATTCTTGCTGTTCAGAAATTCTTCTTTGATAGAACTTAGAGAATGCAAGGTTGCGGGTTGCCTGCTCAGTCTTTGTTCCCACAGTAATCAGACATCAAAAGTCTGCTCTGTGTTCAGTGCTCTAAGATGCTGCTGAGACTGGAGGGTGTAAGAAATGAAATATGAATTTGATCTAAGGACATGTACAGCCTAGCTAGGGCAGGTCATTCCATGCCCAGAGTTCAGCAAGTCTATCTATCCTGACACGGCAGATTAAGTGCATCCTGTCTTAGGTTCTCATAATTTTATCCTTTAATCTTTGCCCAAAAGATGCAACTGAGAACTCTAAAATAACTTGTCAGTTTTCTCCTCCTTCCTGGCCAGGTCACGTGTTCTTTCTCTGCAACTGCTATGAGATAGCTTTTAGATTGTTACTCATACATTGACAATGAGTTGTAAATTCAAATCTTAATCGGTAATCAAAGAGTGGAACATAAAGGCTTGTGTAGTGAACAGTGATTAGATCTGTGGGGTGTTGCAAATGAAGGCTAATTTGGAATATAATCCTGACTCCTTTCTTCACTGCTTTTGTGCAAGAAGCCTTCTCTAGCTTTGTCGAGGACTCATTTTTGTATGTCTGTGCCATTATCAATGAGCTCTGTTAAGTACCAGTGTGCCAATAACCTCATTTATCTCATTTAATTCTCACAGGAATCCCCAGAGGTATGTATTATTACTGTTCTAGTATTTAATAATGAAACCAAGGCTCAGTTACCACAATGACCAAGGCTATGCAACAGTAACCATTCTTGGCAGGATACATATTTAGTGCAGGCTTTGAAGATAATGTCCACATTATTATGACCTTGCATGGAAGAAAAAACTTGAGCAGCTTTTGGTTTCTCTTTTATAAGATCCAAATCCTTACCACAAGGGCCCAAGATTACATCCAATTGGCTTCAAAAGACTCCATCTCCAGACTCTAAGATAGTCTGGATCAAGGCTTACTTTATGAATAGGTATGGGTGGGTATAATTCAGTCCATTACAGCAATCAAGACTTAGGAAATTGTACACAATACAACCAAGGCAATGTTGTCAGATGACAAAGTAAGGACTAGACACCAGCTTTTTGGAGCAAAGGAGGCCTTCCCTGTCGCTTTAATGGAAAAGTAGGAAAGGAAAAAGAAGCAGAGGCTTGATGCTTCGTTGCCTCAAAAGAACAGAGGTCAGGACATTGTGCAACCTCAGTAATCATAAAAATAAGACAACCCTTTATTGGACATATTAACAATAATATTTTACTTATATGGACAGAAATACATATCTCTTTTTCATCCAACTTTGTGTCAGTGAGTAATTCACTCAATAAACTAAGAACTTGGCTCTTTTTCAAACATACACATACATTAAAAATTTTAAATTAGAAAACAATTTTGACAAAATGCTTGGACATTGTAAAGGTGCATCTCTTACAATTTTCAAAATTGTGTCTTAAGCTTGTTTTATTGTATACTAATGTTTTGGTGACGCTATGTAGCCTTTGCAATGTTTGAAATATTGTATCAGTCAAGATTTTTGACAGGAAACAGATGGAGCATTAAGAATGGGAAATTGACAAGACCGAAATGAAAAAAAATTGCACATGAGGGGAATGAGTATAGCTCAGTGAGGGATGGTGGGAGCCCCCTGTGTTCATATGGGTTTCTTATTACCACTCATGGCTAGTCTTGAAGGGACAGATGAAGAAGGTGCTACAGAACCAAGCTATGTAGAGATATTTTCCTGACAGATTCCATGGCTGCCATGGTCACCACACTCCCAGATGGTGGACCAAGTGGAAACTGACCACTTGTACTATCTTCTTACTTTACTCTCCTGATATTATTTCAGTGAATGACCTGCACCAGTGGAAAAGGTCCTAAAAGTACTCCACAAGTGTTGAGCCTCCTAGGTCAGAACTCCAGCTTGAGTGGCATTAAAGATAAAGAAGTTTGTAGTAAAGGCTGCAACATCAGTACCATGTTAAAGAAGATGGACGTTTGGGAACTTGGCTTCTCTGCCTTTTATATCATTCTGTTCAGTCTCAGGTGTGGGAGAAACCTAGTCATGGGTATAATCCATTTGACTAGGTTTCTCCTGAACAATGAAAACAGAAAGCTGGACTAACGATCTTTTATGTACTGATGCTGAGTGGCTTTCCCTGAAACCTTTCCGCAGTGCATTCATGTCGAGAATGTGCAAGTTTCCTGGGTTCAAGAGTGAAACAAGTCAATTTGAAGCGGTGCAGAGCAAGATGAGGATAAAAATGTGAGAACCTAAGACGGATGTAATCTGGAAATATAATGAACTTGCTGAACAGACATGTACGCACAACCAACACAGATCGCACGACCTCCAGTCTCAGCAGCGTGAGCACTGATTACAGAGCAGACTTTGATTTCTGAAAATGAGTGGTGTGGAAAGAACAGTTTTGATTTGTTGAAAGAAGGGGAGTGTGAAAGGAAGAGGAAGAGATGAAGGATGCCTTACAGTTCTGAACAATCAAAATTAGTGTGGGAGAAAGGTGAACATAAAGAGGATAAAAAGATTGAATTGTTTCAATCTAATTATAAGGCCGAACATTTCTATAGGTTGAGAAAAGGAAGTGTTTTCAGGAAGTTGAAGAGTTCAGTGAAAAAATGGGAAAGTTCTCCACACAGTGGGTTTCAGAAGTTGAAGTCAAGTGAAATGCAGACTGGCATGGTCGTTTTGAGCTGATAATTTTACGTTCAAATTTAAAGTATAAAGCAAGTAAGTCATTCTCAGAATTTTATAACTTTTATATTACATTTAGAACTACATCGAAGAAAAGTAAAACAGTCTAGAAATTGCCATCAGACTTAGAGCCTGGAGTAATCAATTCGACCCCGCTGAATTGAACACCACCATGCAGTTCCCATGTTGAGACGAAATGGACAGAGATATAGCATTACAATTTTATTCCATGTTTGCAGTACAAAATTCATGAACGAGTTTGGACTGGACAGTTGAAGGATGGGAGATGGAGGAGGATGGGAGGTGAGAGGTGACATTTTGAGCAGTAACATTCATTCAAATTTGCCAGGAAACTCAGTTAATTACATGGTTGAAAGTAAAGGCATTTTTCGATTCAGATGCTGACACCTAAATTATTTCTGGTGTAAAGTAAAGTCTGCATGCTGCTTTAACCATTCGAAACGATACAGAAAACAGGTAATTTGAAGGAAGTTGGAAAAACGTGAAACTTCCGATCTGAAGTTGCGAATGCTGAAAGAGACAAACTGATACCAATTTACAGTTCATTTAATCTCATTTCATCAAGAGAATGGGAGGAGACAGTTATTCACAGAGCTGTTTAAGGTGTGTGCCCCTCTGCCAAGGCAGAAAACGAGACTTGATTTCAAAGTGAAATTTTAAAGGATCGAGGTCTGTTGCTACCGGGCTGGGCAGTCTGTGAGGCATGCAGGAGTAGCTGGCGTTGGGTGTGATCTGGAGATGAGGATTGCTTCATGATAAGGTGCCATGCATTCATGATTGCCATTACACACAGTGACAGCTGAAATTTTTGGTGTGACTAAAGTGATAAATAGACACTGGCCATCCTGAGCATGGTCCCATATGTGCAAGTATGCATCATACATACAAACCACACACACAAAGTTTCTTGATTGTGAAAAACATCGCTTATGTTATTTTGATTAAAGTAAGCTGTTTCTGTTTTGTTGACTTTGACTAACGGAGGGTAACTTGAAGTTCTGGAGATCAGTTGACCTTGGTGTGTCACTGACATTTGAAACAATTGGTGGATGTTTCTTTGAGAGATTTTGATGCAGGACAGGGGCTGCAGAGCTGTGGGCCTGGGAGGGGCCCAGATGAAGACAGTGCTGGTTGCAGTGGGAGCTGAAACAGGTGCTGTTCAGAGGCAGACTTTCCCTGATTAAGCTGCAGCGGGGGGCAGAACTTGTGACTTCGACCTCGGACTGGTAAGATTAACATCTGCTACTGACTGCCAGTGTCGAGGACAGGAGAATCCTGGGATGAGCTTGCGATCACTGTGTTGCAATTACGCATGAGATCGACCGCCTTTCTCGTGGGCGCCTGGTCAGATGAGCACTCACCGAGCTGAAGAACCGCAGCACTGCCACCCTGCTTGTCTGGCCCAGGAAAACTGTATAGGCCTCTGGGTCAGTGAGAGAGGAGCCAGAAGCGACGGAGCTGCCTGGTGCCCGGGGCTGAAGGCTGGGCGGATGGGCGGATGCTGCACCCAGAGGGCTAAACGCTCGGAGGCAGCTCAAGAGGTGCTCTACACACAGCATGATTCAGAGGAAAAGCTGCCAGTGGAACCCTGGTGCGAGCTTGGAAGGCGGCGCCAATCCTGTGCCACCCGGGAGGCTGGAAACCGAGCAAGTGGTGCTTATCTGCTGCAAGTGTTTGCCCGGTGGACTCCGAGCAACAGGCAGAGTCTCGTCCTGTTTGGGAGTCCACGCTTGACCGCAGCAACTCTCTGCTCCCAGGCGATGGGAGATACTGCTGCAAAGCCTGGTCAGACTCACTGAACTGCAGGTGCTTACTGCCCACCCTGCCATCTGTTGAAGAAGCTAATGAAACACGTCAGGAAGAGATTAGAGTCCTTGTTTCTGAAGCAGACAGGATAGCTCTGCACCCAATCGTGGAGGAGGCAGACAGAGCTGCAGTGGTGCCAGCGACGACCTGGTGAACCAGACAGAACAAAGTCAGGAAGGTGAAGAACATGGAAGCCTGGACCAAGAGTTGAGGGCTGTGAATGACAGATAGATGGAAGTCAGGGCAGAGAGATTCAGAGATGGTGACTGGTCAAGGCAGAATCAGGCTCAGCAGTGAGCCAAGGACAATGGTGGAAGGTGAGACTGACTCCCGTCTGAGACCTTGAAGCCTGAACTCCAGATGGTGGGACCAGAAGCACCTCAAAGCGACCGAGGTCAGTGACATGAGACATGGATGGAGCAGGATGACAGGAAGTGACAGGATGTGCAGATTGTTCAGATGACCATTCTGTGTCAAATGAAAATCGAACTGACAAAATCATCAAAAAGATGAGAACACTACTGTTAAATCAGAAATCTGTGCTCAAGAAGTCAGAAGAGTGTACAGAAAGTGGGAAGAGCTTGACAGCTGAAACGGAAGCTGCCAGGAATGGAAGGCAGACTCAGGCTGAGGTAACCAGTAGGAAGAAGACCATGAAAGGGTAACGGAACCAAAGTTCGGTTCTGAAATCAACAGATAAACTGGCCAGACAATGGGAAGGACACGGAGGTGTGTCCAAGTGTAAATCAGGGAAGCGAAGTTGCTAACTACAATTCAGAGGAAAAATCGACAAAGTATATTCGAAACGAAATCTACAGGAAATGATTGACTGAACAGACTACCAGTACGGTTAAATCAGAACCTCAAACCAGTTAAACATCCTTCTGAAGCAGTCTCCCAGCCAAAGAGCCCAGGTCAGGGACCCAGTGCAGGAATGTGAACCATGAGACCTCATGTGTCAGGCTGTTCCTGAAGAGTGAGCAGATGGAGCTGCATTCTGAAGCCGCAGTACTTATGCCTAGGCCACTGCAGGCTGAACGAGACCAATTCCATGGTGATGACGCCTCGGCAAAATTCTGACAGGCAATCCCAGCACATGGCTGATCATCACCATGATCAGGCTGAGCATGCGAGAATGGTGGCGGAAGGTGACTGAAAAGTACAAAACACATGATCATTTCATTAGATGCTGACGTGACAGAGTCCTGGAAGACAAGGCAAGCATGGTAAAGCCATAACAGGCCGAGACCAGCTGAAATGGAGAAACGGAAATTCAACATGGTTCTTGAAGTTCTGGCCAGGCGATATCGGGCGCAACAGGAGATCATACGAATCGAAAGAAGTCAATGTTGCAGATGATAAAACTGAAAGAAGAGAAAAAGTGAAATACCTGGAAACACTGAAAGAAAAATTGGCGGAAGAGTTGAACAGGATAGCTGGAGGTGAACTGAAATCAATGGAAAAAGACCAGCATTCGGCAAACTGGTTCGACTGAGTCGGCATGTGAAGAATGCGGATCGATCCGGCAACGAAGTCAGTGGTCGAGTTTCCGTCAACCGCGCTCAAGCAATGGAAAAACTGGGAAGCATCTCGAACACATGAACTGAAAAATTTCACCAGACAAACGCCAGTAACCCGCTCTGAATCGGGAATCGACGGAAATAAACGAAAGCATGAACCCAGGAACAGCGACGACGAGCAGATTGGGAAAGATTCTTGCCAGTAAATGTCTATATGAACAGAGAACAAATAACCTGACCAAAAATGGGGTTCAAACTAAACGAAGAATTCACGGCGAAGAGTAAATGGCGACACCTAATGTTTCAACATCAGATTGAATAAGAGAATGCAAATCACTGGCTTTAGTTTCACCTCGCACCAGTGAAGAATGGCTGAATCAAAACTCACTGGCGAAGAAAGGGTACTCCTCCATTATTGATGAGGGTGCACGAACTACAACGAAACGAAGTTCTCGAAAATTGGACGTGCTACGAGGATCAGCCTTCTCTCACAGGCATATACCAAAGATGCCCAACATAAAAGACAATTAACTCCCATATGGTAGCGGCCTTATTAATAGCCAGAAGCTGGAAAGAACAGATGTATAACGAGAGGAATGGATACAGAAAATGTGCATCTACAATGGAATATTACTCGTATGTTTATGGTCGTGAATAATGATTGGAACAATCGTCACAGGTGTTTTAACCAATCACAGAAGACACGTAGTATGCTCTGAGGTGACTATTAGCAAATGAGTTGCCCTAGATATAGAACAAATGGTGCAGATGAACACAGCCAAATAGAGCAGGAAAACTGGACTGAGAACTGGGAGCTTTCCGGGACAAGCCACTGAGACCTGGACTCTGACGTGAGGCACCAGTGGAGGAGGCGGGTCCTGGTTGGTGGGTGTTGGGAGGAGGGAGGTTGGGAGGAGACACGCACTTGCCTGCAGTTAAAAAAAAAACAAAAAACCCAGGACAGGGATTTCCTCGCGGGTCAAGAATTATGTGTGTCCAAGAGAAGATGTCATATAGATCTATTTAAAATCTAATTTGTGAATACATAAAAAATCAGAATATACATTAAGTAAAAATTTGACAGGCAGAAATAAATCACAAGTATTTAAATAACATTTAAACTTCGTGCCTCCCTTCCTAAAATGTCGCAACATTGAGACACTAATCCAATATAAATTCCTAAATTAATTTCTAAGAAATTGTAAATACCTAAAACACACATATAAACTACACACACACACACACACACACACACACACACACGAACAGGCACACACACTGTACCACAAGAACATCACTAGCTAAAATGTTGAATAATTTAAAAATTCTCGTAGTAAGAACATGACACAATTCAATGCATTCAAATGGCTCACCTGTATTCAGATACTGCCCAGCAGGTGTGCCATAGTTCATGTTGCTGAGACAGCCACACCCGGCTGTTCGAGACCCATTTCCTTCTACATTGTTATTTCCTGTTTGCACATCGACCTGAGTCTGTCTGTAGGCAATTCATTCATCCCCGCAATTCCTCGTTGATCTGAGTACCCTCAGAACCAGAGACGAGAAGGGGAGGCTCAGGCAAGCATGGCTTTTGCTGGGGCTGGTTTATGAGACGTGCAGACTTGAGGGTTCTGTGTTACAGAGCATTCATTTGATGTGTGTGTGTGTGTGTGTGTGTGTGTGTGTGCGGGATCAAAAGATGAAAGAGTTTTGAAAAGAAAGAGGAGTGAAAGTGGCCAGTGGAAGGCCATCAGGCTGAGCTGGGATCAGGTGGGACGTGGGAAGGCATTCGTGTGACTTGTGAAACAATGAGAAAAGCCGTATATACATAAAATAAAATATATATATATATATATATATATATATATATATATATATATATATATATATATATATATATATTA